>NW_018108309.1:133996-149792 GCF_000183805.2 Loa loa | reverse complement strand
TTACAAATCACTGGTAGAATTACTCTCATGAAAAATTAAGATAGCTTTCCTTGCCGAAAAGGGAAGTTTTTTTTTCTTTTTTTCTTTTTAATTTATTTGGCATAAGAATTTTTTCTCGGTCGAATAGACGAAGGACAGTTTCCTTGTGAAGAATAGTGGTATAAGGAACGATCACAATATCAATTTCAAATCCTTCAAATCAGTTTAGCGCTGATTAGCAATGTTACATTTTCGGTTTACTTAAATACTTTGTGGATACCATACTATTGTTACTTTAATACGCCGATAACGTGGTGCTTTCGAACTTTACCAAAGAATAGCATATTCAATAGATTTAATCCATTCAAATCGTATGCTTAAATGATTTCTCACTGCCATTAATTAATTATTTTGCAGGACTATTAAGCAAAATATCTGAACTCTATGGTTAAAGCAGATTTTATGTTTTACCCATAACTTTTAAATTTTTTCGTAAAATGACCCGTGCAAAATAATTTGCGACAGCTGAACAAAAGCTATAGACTAGCTTTCCATTTCCTCCATTTTCTTAAAATCTCGGGTATGCTATATTTTCGTAGCGATTAAAATTTAATTGTGATTTCAAAAAAAAAAAAAATGCACGTTAAACTATATTATGACAGTTGGACTTTAGAGTTATCCATTTTGGCTTTCTTTTAGTTTGTCGGAGTAAAAAAATGTTTTTAGAAGCTGCTAATTGGCTTAGCGGAAATTTCATTGAGAAATAAGCACAAATAAGCAGCAAGTAATTGTATCCTTTTTCAATACCTCAAATTTTTTGAAGAATACTTGTGATATTTGATTGAGTCCGAATTGCTTGGTAAGGATTTGAAGTTTAAATAAATTTACGCATTCATGGCCACATAACTTGGAAAGCACTGCATTCTCCGCTCTCTCGAATAGACCTGTGCATTTCTGAATTTATTTGGTACCAAGTTGTTCAAATTAATATTTTCATAATATTACTTTAGTCAGATTTGAGTGCAAGCATTATTGGAGTCCATCTATAATACTATGTTGGATAACGGGCTATTATTGGAATGGCCAGAATTGAGACGAGTTATAGCGGAAGGCCGATGTGAACTTAGTTTAACTTCTATTCCAGCTGGGGATCGAAATCCAGACATCAACGATGAGCAGTTGCAAGATGAAATTTTTTCTGTAAGTTTTACTCATAAAGAAAAAGGGTCTACTTTTTGTTGCTTCACATTTTTTTATTGCGCTGTTGGAAGTGTTTTCGACCTTAATCCTGTATTTTCATTCTGAGCTATGAAATTATGCTTCAAAATAAATGTGAATGTTATGATAAACATGTACTTTCAGTTATTTTAATGTCGTTCACATTGTTTTTCATTTTAGAATACTTCGCTCAATTATACTGAACTTACTCGGGTTGAACTGAACATTTTGCATACCTGTGTTGGGAAGTCATCGAAGCTAAAGAAGCTTATATTGCACAGTAATGCTTTAGTACATATTCCGGATAATATTGGCGACTTAAAAGAATTACAATTTCTTGACTTGTCAACAAACAAACTTGCTGGACTCCCAGTGACAATAGGTTCTTTGTCTCATCTTTCAACGCTCTTACTTGCGCATAACAAGGTATATGTGGATATTTATTTTCCATGTTTCTGAAAAATATTCGTACACTGCCATATAATTTTATATTTCGTATAGCTTCATTTTTTTATTTTCGATCTTTCTGACTTTTGTTTTAATTGCTTCTGCATGACACAAATGCATGTGGTTTACAAGTCTACATACTTTTCTTTTTTTCAGATTTCGTTACTACCCGACATGTCGAGCCTTGTTTTTCTGCAACACCTTGATGTGTCTCACAATCAGTTAACCGAATTTCCAACCTCGTTCCCTATTCAGTCAAAATTGCACACTTTGATCCTTAATTCAAATCATATCAGGGAATTGCCTATCGAAGTGAACTCACTGAGCGACAATTTGAAGACCGTAAATTTGTCAGATAACGAAATCGTCGATCTTCCATTTTTGTTTTGCAATTGCAAAAAAATAAAAACGCTAGAACTCGCTAACAACAAGTAGGCACATGTTGTCGTATAGCACATTCTCATTGTTTACGTTTGGTTCGTTTGGAATTGGTTTTGTATTTTGAATAGATGAATAGTAATTTCAGATTTTCGGATAATCGTTTTAAAAAATTGGTGGAGGACCCAAGGCACAAAACTGTTGCGCTAATAGATTATCTGAAAAAGAAAGCATCAAAAACACTGATAAAGAATAATGATGAAGGATCCAAACCAAACTCAGCTAGAAATAACATTGATAGAGACGAGTGTGTATCAAATATTCCATTAATCACAATCAATTATGGAAAGAATAGTGTAAGTGATTTGTTTCGGAAAATGTGTTTTTGAAATTGTTAGGTAAAAGTATTATGAGCTGATTTAGTGGAATCACTAAAAACTTTCATTATTCAGGTATTAATTGAGAGAACGAAAGAAATGTTGGAAATTCGTCCATATATTGTTTGTTGCGTTTTAAAGGACTGCTCATTGAATGCGGAAAAAATAAAACAATTATTAAATATTCAGGTGTTTTAACTTCTATTTTGTTACCGTAATTAGAAATCCATGTACTCATTTACAGGTTATTTACAAACAAACTGCGACGAAGGCCTTACTGCACATAATTTTCATTACGAGAAATTTCTGAAATGTTTCTTTTTTTTTTTAACTCAGCTTTTATTTCAGAATAAGTTACATTCATCAGTTTGTGAAGAGAGGACTATTGCAAGCATCGGAACACACAACTTCCGTAGACTTCAACCTCCCCTGATTTATGGAGCTGTTGATCCTGATGTATTAATGGTAGCTTATATATATTTTTTCTGAAATATCTTTTTCTTTTCATAATCAAATTATGAGCTTATTATTACAGATAACACCATTACATCGACATAAAAAAATTTCTGGGAAGGAATTACTGTCGAATTTGGCAAATGAAGCGGAACTAGTTCGGAAAAAAGAAAAACGAAACATGGTGTCAAACACTTATAAGTTGGTTGTTTTTAAACTTTTTCACTCATTAAATGAAGCGAATAAAATTAAATATTACAATTGCACATCTGGTGAAGATATTGAGCATAGGAAAGTGAATAAATGCGCTCTTCAGAAAATCTTCATGTAAGCATTTCTAGGTACATGTATCTCATTCAAAAGCTACCTCTTTATCCATGCCTAATGGATGCGAATGGCTTGATTATCAGCATACCTCCCGTGACAAATTGCGAGGAGACAAAGGTCCCATACTGTTTTATATTTTTATGCGGAAACACAGACTGGTAAAAAGTTCCTCCTTTCTAAAACGCTTGATTGCAGCTTGATGTGGATACGAAAGATATATTGGTGGAAGTAACCAGCGCTGTAACAGAGAATGCTTGTC
This sequence comes from Loa loa, assembly GCF_000183805.2. Taxonomy (NCBI): domain Eukaryota; kingdom Metazoa; phylum Nematoda; class Chromadorea; order Rhabditida; family Onchocercidae; genus Loa; species Loa loa. The sequence continues at coordinate 146,354 of NW_018108309.1, read as the reverse complement.
TAGAAATAATGGATACATTCATCGACGAAATTGTGGTGCAAGGGTGCTTGACGAATTTAGTTGTTGAACAGGTTAAGGTAAGTAAATGTCTTTAATTTAACTTGTCCGAGTAAATTACAGACCGTTCGTATAAGCACTCCACATTTCTTGGGAGGTATTACCTTAAATTTCTTAGTGTTAATACAAAAAACAAATTATAATGTAGGAAATTGCAGCAGTTCAACATCGTTTGATCCACGCTCATTTTAGATCAGACAACACAACGGTGAACTATTAGTAGCTTATCCCAGTAAGAACGATCTTCGGATAACGAGATGTATTGTGGAGCGGAAACTAATGGATGGAAGTAAAACATGTGGAATATCAAAACTAGTTCAGCAACCTTGAACACAATAGCGGTACATTGTGCCAAGTGTTCACTGAAATAACTTTCATGCCTATACATTGTTGTAGGCAAGCGATTCAATATTTGCCACAGTTTACTGTTTCTAACACTAATATCAACTGCTGCTCAAAGTCTCGAATCTTTACAATTGTTGAAGTGTGCAAAATAAAGTTGGTATGTTACCTTGGTCGGAAATAGCCTAATTTCTCGATCGTGGTTTTACCTGGACTCATTTATTACGACATGTTTCTCAACTTTTAGCGAAAGACGAATTTGATGTCCATGTGTTCATTATTAAAACAAAAGTCTGGATACCAGAAGAAAGGTAAATAACCAACTACATAACTTTTTATATAAAACCGTTCATTATTGCCAGGATGTACAAATTCGCATTATTCATCACAAATAGCAGCATTTGCATTCGGAAAAGAATTTGGACATGATTTATCGATTAACAACATGCGATCAGCTTATAAGAATCCGCTTTATACAGAAACATCATTTTTTGCTCTTGCCTCTTGAAATTTCTTTCAAGGGCTCACAGAAAAACCTGAAAATAGCATTCTATATTTATAAAGTGATTGAATGACAAAACGACCTGAATGACAGCACTGGTTCCAATAACATATTACAGAAAGCTAGCGTGCATATATTACATTTACCGATGTTCTTTAGAAGTTGTTTCAACCAGTGTTTAGTTGACTTGTCATCTGCAAGAACTCGAGTAAATGTCTCATCCCTCAACTGATCCGGCAAACATTGCCGTAATGCCTGCAACGCTCTAAAAAATATTAATAATTACCTGCTAGTTAAAACTGGAAAATAGAAACCAAACATGATTTTCCTCGTTTGCAAAGGGCAAGAAATAATACGATTCAACCTTGTGGTTAAGAATGTACACTTTTCATAATTAAAGTCGGATAAGATGAAATGGAAGGAAATAATGCCTTGGATTGTCGGAAAGACGACTGTAACACCGAACAACATGCTTCAAAAGTCGCTGTGACGGTTCTTTGGCCAAATGCAATACCATTTTACCCTGCAATATGACAACTGAATCAGCACAGTTCATTAGTCAGTAAGATGCAATCAGCTTATAAAAATCCGCTTTGTATAAGAACATCTTGCTGTTGAATATTTTTGAAAATCTATCCTTACACCTTATCCTTGAAGACCTATAAACAATGCAAGAACCTTTTCAATAGTCGGGAAGGAGTTCAAGCCATCGAAGGTCACAGTACTGTTATTTTCACCCACCGAAATTTAGGTACAACGCAAGAAAGACAATGTAATTTTGGACCTCATTAAAAAATTATTTAACATGCACAAGAGAGCCGATCGTGAAGCTAAAGTATTCACCAAGATCATAGCAACGTGGGAAAAACGCTCATAAGTTTGGCAGATGTATGCTAAACCGGTATCATCAAGCAGTATTTTCTGTAGAATGAAAGTAGCCACTGTTTTCGACAGTTCTGTTCCGTTTTCCATAATCCGCAAACATAACGGAATTATTTCTGTTGAAAGCAGAAACTGGATAACTTCCTATAAAAAATTATCTTTTTGAAAAAAACTGGTCGGAATTAAAAACAATTACCTAGAACTAAACTTAAAAGCTTGGTGATTCCTCAGTTTATTGGCATAATTTATCTTTTTTATAATTTATAATTTACCTGTTCATCAGTTTTCACCAATGCACCGATGACACCTAAAGATGTCAAACGAAGATATTCGAAAGGTCGCGAAGTTTTCGTTGTGTGCAAGAATGGATACAGAAACAACGGAATATGGGCTATAAGGAAATGAATTATACAAACATTTCGACCTTTTGAACTAGACACTTATTTTCCGGTTGCTTTGGCATTTTTTATTTATCACAATCCTCTTATCAGCTCCCTTAACTGAATAAAAACAGTAATAACTAGTTGAGAATGAAAGTTATATAATCTGTTACATAAAATGGATTTTTTGCAAATTTTCATAGTGATCCTCAATCTTTCACATCGTTCTGTCGCCAATTTAAAAAAATAAACAACTGCGTATTGTTAGATATAATACCTTGATACATTTGTTCGAAACGTAAAGTATGCTAAAACAGTGCTAATATCAGAAAAATATATATCGGCAGGAAAAATATATTCACAGAAGTGGTACAAAAGAATTAAACTAAACTAAATTAAAAAATAGATATCAAATCCTAAAAACTGTCACTGATTTCTTGGAAAATTTGGAAAATTACCCTGCAAAAATGGACTTCTAGTTTCTTTGTGTGAAGCAACACATTGCATCAAAGCTAGAGCATTACAAACACGATTCGATTGCCCTGCGGTAAGTGTCGGTGGCATAATTGCAGGGTAAATTGAGATTACTTCTTGCAACAGAGAAGCCATTGAGCCAAATGAATACCACAGCCACAAAGGTAGGTCGGGAACCGTCTCTCGCTTTTTGCTGTATTTTACATATAATAAAAAATAAAAAACCCACTTTAACCTATTAAAAACCCCCAATACTCACTTCGTTGGGATGAAAATCGTTTAAATTTTCAAAAAAAAAAAAAAAGAAAAACAACCACAAAACGTCTAATGTCACGAAATCGTAGTTTTGAAATGTATTAACTCAACAAAAAGGAGATGGACATTAAGATCTATGACTACTTAAAACCCAATGTAAGGCCAAAGCAAACATTACAAAAAGTACCTCAGTTCCAGAAGTGCTTGTTCTCGTTTATTTGAATCACTCAAATCCAAGATCCACTCAAACACTTGTTCCTTATCAATAGCTTCCACCTGGGAAGATCCAGTACTACTCCCACCAGCATCCATTCAACGATGTTTGCAGCAACACCTTATATACAGCAAAAAATTGTACACTTTTCAAGATGATGGAAATATATTCGTAAATGAAATATAACGATCTAGAAGAAAACTCTAAACCTTAACAGCAGACCTTTTCAAAAACTTTAAAGCTGAAATCAATTTGCGGCATAAAAATTAAAAGTAAAGTTGCACAAACGAACACAAATTTAAAGCAGCGACAATTTCCATATGAACTTTATTACACTATCGAAATTATAACCAGAACGAATTCACCAACAAAAGTGTCATCTTTAAAACAATTAACGAGAGTCACTTTTCAAACAATTACTCGGTGAGAATTTAGCATCAAAAACCTCCACTCAACATTTACTACACTTTTCGTTTTCTAATTACGATGAGCTTTTTTTTGTCATAGTAAGTAAAAAATATTGCGCTCTAAATCTCATAAACAACAAATAATGCAAATGAATAAGACACAAGCACATATAAATTAGGTGGTGAGACCATTGGTATATACATTCTTGATATTTTCGTGTGATGTATTCAAGCTACCGATTAATGCAATAAGTCGTTTTCGAAGAAGCTCCCACTGCGGACGACCAAAGCTTCGATGCTGAAGCGACGTCACACTGAGTTCCTTTTTTAACTCATTTATTTTGCCCTGAAATATGAATAAATCATGAAAAAAACCATGTACAACAAAATATTTTGATCAAACACTTTAAGGAAGTTCTCAAAGTAAACACACTTTGTAATTAGATTTTTAAAAACTGGGAAGAACAAATAGGCATACACTGATTGCATTTATTCTAATTGCTTCAATTATAAATTCCTCGAGCTCTTCATTCTCCGGTATATCAACTTCAAGCGATAAATCATGAAGAGATATAACCTGTAAATAATCTGTCATCAAATATAACTGAACAAATTCACCTAAGGAAAATCCATAGGTTTTAATTTAAATTTAAATCTTCCGGAACCAAGAATTTTTTTTTGCTCTATTATTTTATTCTGTTGTCTAAGCTTGACCTCGCCTGATTTCAAGAAAATCCTGAATTTCAAAATGAAAACAAGTGGATAATTTGTCACATATACAATTACAAAATCCTTTAAATTTCATTTTTTGCTCTGCTGAATCACTAAGAACTTACAGTCTTTTTTTCAGCCATATCCATCAACGTTAGCAACCGCATCTTTTTGATCAGAGCATTATCATCAACATGCAACTTCTCATTAATAAAAGTTGGATGTTTCATGACAAAGGTCTGGTAGTCTTTCAAAGTACCTTGAGAAAACAGCTTCAACACTTCGTGCATCAGTGGATCACTCTGAAAACACATTAATTAACAACAAAATCACGCAATAGACCTACTCATTATTCTTACATTATTAAGAGATGAAGTGGTAAGAAATAAATAAAAAGGTTAAATAAAAAGGTAACATAGACTGCTTTCCTATATATACATATACAAGAATTGAACTATCCTATTGATAATTATTTGCAAATAAATTATTAATTAATGTACGTATTTTTAGTAATGCCTGATTTCTTGAATAAATATTATACTTTTTCCAGCAGCTGCACTGCAGAGAGCCGCAAAAGGTGATCGAAACTGAACGATTTCGGGTCAACGATTGCTGTTCTCACGCATTCACGAGCATCTTCTACAGCAGATGCAGCATCTGCATCGGTGTATGTTCTCAGTAAAGCTGTCATCGTCTAAAACAGTAAACAATATACTACCAATAATGACTCTCAACAGTCAGCAATTCAAGAGACTGTAGAACCAAGAAAACTTCTGTCAATTAGAAAAAAGTGTGATTTGTCGCATTCTCGGCACGGATTTTGTTAGAACATAGTTAAAATGATTTAAAATTCACGATGTAAAACCACAAATATTTTCGTACAACTTAATATTTTTGTCCAATTGTTATAAACTTTATCAAACTAACCTTAGCTGCCTGATCGGCCCTTCCGTCCTTGATAAGAGCCCAATGAATCAACCGCAAAAGACTACGCTGTTGCTTCTGATCCAATGACCAACGACTGATGTATTCATTCACTTTCTCAGTACTTGTATCCAAATCTCCGATAATTCGCGCTCGTCCGCACAAAGCTACCAATGCAACATAAAGAGCATGCTGCACTCGTGGATGCTTATTAAAAGCAAAAAATAAATTTGAAAGAGTTCGAACAGCTGAAGAGGCCTGAAAATTTGCATAAATAATAAGTACTGAAAAAAGAAACGAAAAAACTAGCCATTCATCAATCCCAGCTTCTAAACCATTGCAGTATGAAGAAATGGATGAAAACTGCCGAATCATACAGGTACTTTTTTTTACATTTTCGACGAAACCGAAAACACATTACATCATTTGTTTGCAATCTGAATTTGGATGTGATATCTATTAGCTTCATCAATAGATATCAGTGCAGACAATAACAATAAGCAATGATTATATCAAAAGCCCAGAAATGAGTTGTGGGAACAGTTTTATTGTTACAAAGTGGAGTTGGAGTAGCAATAAGAGAATTAACGAAAAGACCGAACGACTCACACTGCTATTCCAACCAGTGCCTTTGAAATTTTCCGAAGATAGCTGCTGACAGAACTCGATGATTATTTTTTCAGCTGCTTCCGGTGTAAGCACAACAATAAGCGATGATATTGAATTCAAAATCATTTCCACTTCCTTCTCATTTTCCAAATTACCCAGAACAGGGACTGCTTTAACCAACTCTTCCAAATTCTCATTGAAATCTGCAGGTCCTGAAAGTCGCAACTGTCTCCTTTACTGTGATTAATTTAGTAAGTTATAAATCAGATATTCTTCCTCTATTTATATAAAAATGTGAACAGACCTTCTTCGTCGATTGGCGAGCCATGCTCTCTCATATACGCACGCAGTTGCTGTAATTGTATCCGGTCGTCCGTAAATGCGAACACGGGTAGAGCCTTCGTGTCTGCCATGTTTCAACTGCTGAAAGATTCTGATATCATTTCAAATAAAACGAACACAAACACAATGAAATATCAGTGCAAACCACACCTGCTCTCCCTCACACATCACGACTTCCTAGACTCCCAACTCGACCCGCTTTGAAATCTACAGATCCTTCTGAAAAATAACCTAATCTTGCAGTCACCACACCAACTATGTCACTTCGAGTAGTAGTAGAAGTGAAGTATATCGCTTTCACTTTCGATTTTACAGTTATATTACAGATTTGCAAATTTACGTGAAAAAAAATATAAGTGCTCGTTGCAAAGGCAATTAAAGCTTGGTCGTAAGCAGAGAAAATTAAAGTAGTACTAAATGTTTGCGAATTCACAAAACGCTTCACACGGCAGGGACAAGTCGATAGGAAAAGAATGAAAAAAGAAGTGACTGATTTCCTCCGTGGTTACTGTTAATGTTTATCACCTTTAGTCCAAGGGATTTTTTTTCCAATTTTCAAGAGAAACTTTCGCGACATTTTCAGCACAATGCTTTTGTCTCATTTAATTATTTCTTCAGCATTGATTTCGTATAGGATTTTGAAAACATCCAGACATTCCTAGACATTCTTCAAAGACCTATTCAGAATTAGTAACAGAGATGTGAATAATACTTTCCATGCACTACTGCTCCGAAAATTGTCAACACTTTTACATCAAAAAAGCGTTGATCAAATCTTCGCATACCACCAGTGAAATAGTCCAAATCAATCATATGGACGATGTCCTGCCATTAAATGCCTTTTATTTTATAATCTCTACATCACTCAAAATGAACAGAGTAAGCATTGAAAGTTTTGTTCCCAACGGTCACCATTGCCAGCTAGCAAGTAGTTCTCCTCACAAGACCAAATTGATTTTCAGCCTCAAACAGAATGCTAGTCTTGGGGACGATTCACCACTAATTATGCAGAATTCTTTGTTGGTCCTTATCGATTCCTTCATTAAATGGTCTGAACTTCTTACCATCAATAGGGATAATCACATTGACAACCATGCATACCTTCGGTAAAATCTTCGCTCTTTTTCGATTAAGAACACCAGAAATTATAATTTCGAACAATTATATTCAGTTCACTACCACTGAATGCCAAGACTGTCCAACATTTCAGAACCACCTCCCGATTCTTTGCCCAACATTCAAGCTTAATGCCTTATAGATAACTAACCATCCAAACCGATGGTGGAATGTTACTGAAACCAATCCTTTATATTTACTTACTGCTCCATCCTGATACCAGCAGTCGCCAGCGGTATTGCAACTGAAGATGCAACGATTTTCCACTTCTACAAATCCCATTCTACTTCATTTATGATCAATGTCACCAACCATAAAAGGCCTTGCACTAACAATTTATTCCCAAATGGCCGAACACCATTAATATAATCTAGACTATTTTTTCAAAGTCATATCCCGTTGCTTGTCCGACAAAATGTAATCGATGTGTTTTTGGTACAGAGCTTAACACTTTTCGAAGCAGTAATTCGTATGGACAGTACCATCTTTTCATCAACAGTACTAGCACCATTTTGCTTCTTACCAATATCATCTTGCTTCGAAGACTAAGAATGTCTGGTCGTTTGCGGGATCGCACATGGACATTGACAATCTTCAAAGCACAAATCGTATTTAATCAGTATCAGCCAAGCAAAGTGAAGATTGACAGTGACGCATGATTCAATGGGACGGAAACATTTCACTGAGCGCTGCAAGTTTAACTTAATTCAGTATCGTGCTGAGATTGTTATGGAGGTCTTTCCTGGAAATGGCCATCGAGATATGTAATAATAGCGACTAGGAGGAGTTGGGATGTATGTAGATGAAATTATAACTGGGTCCACGACAAACCAATAGTTGACCAAGTGTTTATGAAGGAAACTTGCAGAAACTTTTCCATAAATTCAACACAAGGAAGGGATATGCGAACAAACCACTTATGAGAAACATTTTGCAGTTCGTGTAGCTCTACTACTCAACGAAATCAAAAGTGCAATATTCAATCAATAATTATCTTTTTTCAGACTTTGGAAGAATTCCCGACAAGCCAATTCCTTTCGGCAACGGAACCAATCCATTTATCATGTCCTGGTATTTTCGTTCAGCCCATTTCCGGCGCTCATCACGAGTCCAGCGCGGTATAACATCATCTGCCATCAACCGTATCATGCTCTAGGAAATAACGAAACAATAACTTTTTAATGAAGTGATAACTTTAATTAGCTTAAGATATGTTTCATGCATGATCAAATTACAGTCTATTAAAAATGCTCAATACGAATGAGGGCTCATTTCTTTTGGCTTTACAAAAAATTATTGCTCTTGCCCTAATATTAAAAAAATAAGAAACAAAAAAACAAAAAACAGAAAAAGTAATGGATACTTTATCCCTATTTCGGAAGCGGTGTTTGAGCGCCTCGGCAGCAAGGTGGTTAGGCAGATTTGCATAAAAAGGGACCTGCTTTTTGATCAATGGCAAACGCCCTTCACCATAAAAATCATTTAGCAATAATTTCTGAAAATTTTAAGTTTTCCATCAATAATAAATTTACCTTATCAATTTTTAATTTGTGAAAATAGAAAAAAAACAATTGCGCCATTTTAAGGGAAAAGTATCGGGATTTTTTTGACATAAAACTTTCTGATCATTAGCTGTCATGAAAAGAGCATAATAAGGCATTGAACTCACTTCTTTAGGTTCAACATCTCGCTCTGTTCTTAATTCTGATTGCAAAGGAGAAGCAACTTTGACAGGAAAATATCTCCTATGTGGAGAAAGTTCAACAACATGCAATTTTTTGCGTTCTGCAAGCTGTTGATGAGTTTCTTGATTTAAAAGACCTGAAAACAATCACATGGAATCCTAATAAAAGACTAAAAATGGAGTGCACGAAAACTTAAGTTACTATAAAATAGAAAACACGTAAGTAAACATCCGAAACCATATCCAAACCAGAATAACTTACAATTAATGACACTCTCGAGAACAATTATTTAGAATTTATTATCTAACATGTCCATTCTATGGTTACCATTTCGGATAGTTTTGAAGGAAAAAGCGTAGTTAGAAATATAATTTAAATCCATGAACCTTTCCACTCTGTATCCTCAAAATTAAGTTAAATAAGGAATGTACAAACAGCAGATAACATGTAACTACCTGCCACTTATAATCTGGTTTTGACTTTGTGAAGAAATTCGTAAGAACTGGCAACTTTCACACTCATTGCGTGGCACTTTCTGTGGAAATGAAGGAAGATATGTTTTTTAGTCAATCGAATTTCCTTTTGGATTGGGCTGGTAATAGTAATACCCGTATCTAGGTTACTTTTGGTACCAAAAACTATCAAATGAAAATGTAAGGTATCATATGTCAACTAGCATTATATAAACATTATACACAAATCAAAAAGTATGATGAATATAATCCATAACTATACAAACTTGACAAATTTCGGTTAAACTAATCAGAAATTGAATTATGATTCGTCATTCTTGCAAATAAGTTCTTAACCTGAATTCAGCAAAATAAGCTTTTTGAAAAAGCACTGAAAGACGTCAACTGATGGAATAAAGAATCATCAGGTTTGTTGGGTAATAGGGAGATAACCCAGAACATACACTTGACAATCAAATAAGGATTCCAATTTTTTCATAATTTGCTGCTCAAGTCAGACGAAACAATGACCGAAGAGTGGGAATAATTTTGAGGAACATTAAGTCGATATTGTCAACCGAGAACTAGTAAATTAATATTAAACTTCAGAGAAAAAGCTGCAGATGATCATAATATACAAATTCTCATTACCACCGCACTGCACTGCATCGTAAATTGTTCGTTTGCTATCCTTCGCAGAATTTATCCGCTATCCTTTATTGATATTAACGAATGTAAGGGACGGATACAAAAGAATAGAATTGAAAAGCATACATGGATATGAAGTTCTACAAATAAAAACAAACAATATTGCATAGTAAAATCTTAAGTATGCTTTTTTTCCTTAAAAAAATTAAACAGAACTATAACAAACAGTGAACTTACCTATAAAAAAAGCGTGCGTAAGTGCGATATAATTTCTAGTGGAACCCACCACCTTACATTCGAGATCTTTAATACCAAGTACCTGAAAAAAAAGAAAACTTGCCTTGAAATAAGTTTTCCCATATAAGAAAAAAGGAGCATTACATGCGCACAAATTTTTTTTCTTTATTGATTCGAATGATTAATAAATAAGAAATGGTAGCCTGAAAAGTTGCAACAAGCTCAATAAAAGATGGCCAGCATATTACCATGCCGAGATTTTTTTCGAAAACAGACAAGCTCACCTCACAAATTTTCATAAGTCTCGGATGAGCGACTACACCAAAATCTTTCGGCCTTCTCTGAGCAAAAATACGAGTACCACGACATTCAGCATAAAAATCTTGATAAATTGTACGGTTCTCTAAAAGTTCCACATACACCAATTTTCTTGATGCCATTTTCATGCCATCTACAACAGCACGAATATGATGCTTCAGACCAGCTTTGCCAATTGCATAGCCACCAAGACCATTTCCATTACCCGTGACAATTAAAGCCGACATAGTGTGTTGCCGACCGTACGATGTCATGTTTGTGGTTCTACGTAGCTACAATGAATAGAGAAAAATTCAAATAAATTTAACATGATAATGATGAAGCAGAGCAGTGTGTCAACAGATTTTTATTTGTGTATTATCGCAAACCGTTATCGTCGCTATTAATGTGGTAAGGATATCAATTATTCATCACCATTACTTTAATTTTGTTATTACTACACATCATTCTTTAAAATTCGTGTTCCATACTTCAACCTCGCTCATACTGTCAGAATCGAAACATTCCTTTCAAACTTGCTAACTGGATCTACATACAAAACACACACCTGAAGGCAATAGGTTTGGAAGCCATCAAAACAAATATCACCAATAGGCGGTGGTGGACCCAATTTCTGACCTTCAACTCGGGTCCCAGCAAAACCACGTTCCAACGGATGTAATTTCTCTTTCACTTTTTTTTTCCTATAAAATTTAATTTGGATCAAAAACTTTAAGTTATAATAAAGAAATAAAACCAAATTATTCAACAGTTTTGTGGACTTGAATTTTTATTAGCAATATGACAAAAAATAACTGACGAGGGTCGAGTAGCTATGATATTTTTCAACCGTTCTTCAACAGCATCAACTTCTTCCTTCGTTTTCTCCATCACCGCCATTGGCTCATCGTTTGGCATAGTTAGAGGGGCATTCAGACCGGGACACTTTACTTTTATTGGGCCTGAAGAGTCCATTCCAAATATACTGAATTTTCAATATATGCACTAAACTTCAATATAAAGTGGAGATAATGAACCTACCGGCACCGATACGATAAAACTTTTGAAGGTTTAAAACACTCTGGCGAGTTTTGGCTCGCCCTTTCTTAATACCAGCTGGCGAAAGTGATGTGACCGTCTTCCACAATTCTCTAGCAGGTTCTAAATAGATTGCAGATTATCATATTAGTACAGTAAATCACAAAAAAAACCAACTACAATTTAACTCCACTCCTCCAACAATCGTTAAATATGAAAAAATTCATTGAAAAAATTCACACAAATATATACTTCTCATGAAAAAATTGACTGTATTCTGTCGTATTTGGCTAAACGGAATCAACGACGCCATTTCGCCAAGCAAATATTATGAGATCTGAAGTTGTTAGACTTTATATTGTTAGATAATGGCACCAAATTAATCATTTTCCATCAAAAGCTGGAACCAAATATGACAAAATGTGAAAAAATCTAACAATCACCCAACTTACATTCCTTACATTATGAACTGGGTAAGAGAACAGCTATGAAAAATCCATCCATTAAATGAAAAATCTATTAATTTGACTATTAATGTTTAAGCTATGTTTGTTTCCATACGATAATGTACAATCTAAAGTGCGCATAGGATTTACATGTGTATATGCAAACCGTTACATGCATAAACGAAATATTTCCACAAATTACCGCATACAATCTTACAGCTCTCCATCCACTTTAATATAAGTAGCAATACGTACATGTATATATAATATATATATATATATATATATATATATATATATATATATATATATATATATATATATATATATATATATATAT
>NW_018108309.1:121206-133703 GCF_000183805.2 Loa loa | reverse complement strand
ATATATATATATATATATATATATATATATATATATATATATATATATATATATATATATATATATATATATATATATATATGTATATATAATAGTCTAGACTAGTGCCCTTTCCGTAAAAATTATCACATAATGGAAGTTTTATTTGCCATAATCAGTCCATCTCCTAAAAACAATGCTTATAAAGATGATGAAACATAACGAAACAAATAGCTATAAATACGCCCGATTAAGAAACAATAAAAGAGATAAGAAAATGAATAAGAAATACGTTGACACTACTATTTGTTAGATGGTACGATGCATTTACCCGTATCCGCTAACTTGGCTTAAAAAGCATGTACAAGTAAAAAGGAAATGAGGAAACATTCGCATCCCAGAAATATAAAATTAACTCAAATATTATACCAAGGCTGCCACATTGCATTTGAAAAACAATAGATCTTTAATTTCCTTTAAGAATAAGCTACTTTCACATCTGAACAATGCAAAAGGATAAAGGGTAGAGTAACATAAGTCCATGACGTATACTACAGATAAAACCTCGAGTTTTAATAAAAGGAAATGTAATTCGATGAATACAAAAGAAGTAAATGGATAAAAATCTAAAATAATATATTTCCGCAAATATTACAGTTATTCCCATGCTTCCAAAAGATATTGAAGAGGAGGCTCTGCAAAGCACTTGCAACTTGAAGATGTCTCAATGCACAAGCCCCACAAGCCTCTGCCTTCTATAACCCATCCATAACATAACTATTAAGCCAAGGCATAACGTTATCGCATACAAGTCCCAGTTAGCACCGAAGACATAATCGAGCATTGTCACAAAAGAATTCTGAAAAATATTTGCCTTTATACTATTATTAATCATAATTTAGAAATTACAAAGTCTCGAAATCTACTTCCCATGAATTAAGCGCACAAAAGATGAGCAATAAATATCTTTTCTTCGCAAAAATTAACAACATGCAATAACTACGGCTAGAATTAGGAGAGTAGCATGAGCATTGAAAGTACAAAACTTAATTCAGTACTTCATCGACTTAAATAACTGCGCGAATCATTTTCACACTAACCTCTTTAAAATATTCCACTAAGAAGAGAGCAGTAAGTTTCATGAGAGCGAGATTAACTGGCATATAAGCATCCGCACTTGTTTCCGCCGCCATGTCATAAAATCGTTTTGCCAAATGAATATCCTGAAATATATTCCAAAAATTTCCAGAATCCAGTCATTTATTTGAAATTCGACTTTTGGCCTTATTTATTTTCCAAAAGTACTGCAATTTATTTTCTAAAAATACTGCAAGACAATAATAAGAATCGGTTTGATTTTGAAGACCACGAAACTTTAAGTTAACAATGATTTGACAACAAACCAGTACATGCCGACAATAAAGATTGCTGTATGTCATTATATAAGTTAAACTTGAATAAATTTCCGGAATACGTAAAAATAAAAAGGAATTGCTTGGAAAGAAACCTTATTGATCCCAAGGCCTTGCTCATGCATATAGCCCAAATTGAACATTGCCTGTGCGGCTTGATGTCGGTCACTAGCAATTTTATATTGTGCTGCCGCCATTTCGTAATCAACGGGAGTACCATAACCGTAATAATAATAATCCCCTAATTTTATGCGCGCGTAAGCATAATCTTGATTTGCGGAACGCTGCCAGTGAAGTAAAGCACGTTGTAATGCCTCTTCACTCGGAAACAGATTCGATTCTCCTAAAAATTAGAAGAATTAAAATAGACAAACGATACAACATTACTTGTTGTTCTTTCAGAAATCATAATCATATGATAATTCCATATTCTCTGCAAAATCATTCGAGGAACTTACCACGATCGATAATATAAGCGAAATTGGTTTGTGCTGGTTCATAGCCTAGCTCGGCTAAAAAAAGATACTTGAAGGCAGCTTCATCTACTCGCCCACTACGATAACTAGCATATGCTTCCATAAGACGCTCGGACCAACGTCCTCGTTCAGCAACATTCTTGTATAGTTCAACAGCTGTATGACAGTTTCGAGGTACACCAGTACCTGAAAAATTATGAAATCCATTCAGTATGCTTCATAAAGAGCGGAAGAAAGTGAAACAGAAAATTGCTTCATAGATCAAATAAATCCAGAATAAAAATTGTTGAGAATGACCACCTGTAGCGTGAATTTGTGCCAGATTAAAATAAGCATTGACATGCCCTGATTGGGAAGCCAGCTGAAAATATTTTATGGCCAACTTAAAGTCCCTCTTTACTCCGAGCCCTCCTGAAAATACATCGGCATTCACAGATTCATGATAACATGAAATGCCCTGTAAGCAGTTAATCATTAAGACTCATTTCAAATTTACGTTAAAAGTAGGGGAAACCGTTTGAAGTATACTTTCTTGGCTTCTGCTTCTAAGTTAGAATAATAAAATACCCTAGTGGCTCGAAAAACATGACATATCTAAGAAAAATAATCCAAAATATACGAAGCTAGAAATTATACATATAATTATACAAACTTACTGAAATGAAGATAGCCTAAATTTAATTGCCCATCAACCCATCCTTGTTCAGCGGCCAAAGTAAACAATTTCGCCGCCTTGGTATAATCCTGTTTTACTCCTTTACCATACATATACATTATGGCCAGACCACTTTGTCCAACTGGATTCCCCTACAAACCAAAACAAAGCAAATATTTACTGCTATTTCAAATTGTCATTAAATTACAAATATATGCAAAATATACGACTGAACTGTAACACATCGCAATACCTTATCTGCTGCTTTTTTAAAAAATTGAAAAGCAGTAGCATTATCCTGTGGTGTCGCTGATGTGCCATCCAAATACATTTTGCCCAGATATGCATATGCATTAGTGCTACCCGCCTGAGCAGCTGTTGAAAAATACTGACTGGCTAAATCCATATTTTGTTCCACGCCTCGTCCACCAGTTAAGTATAGCTGACCAAGACCAACCTTAAATTAAATTTCCATCAGTAGAACCAAATCATCATAGGTAGTACATTAAAGACATATCGAACACGTTAAAATTGGTAATCACAGCAAGAACTCGGTAATACACACATTGCTTAGTAAACCTTGTTTCAAAATCAGGATTCAAAATTCAAGAACATCTTTTTTCCCTTATCAAATAACGATTACCATCTGAATCAAAGAAACCAACTGCCGTACAGGAAAGATCGTGTGAACGTAAAAAAACTATATGGTGACCACCCTTACATTTTTAATGACTATTTTCTGCCAGTAACGTTTGTTTTTTTGCCATTATTTTTAGTGATAAAAATTGTTCTCATAATGACATTTCCTTTAAGCCACTATTACACATGGTACGATTTGAAATCCTGCCATGCATAACATGGCTAAAAGTGATTTATTTTATACTGTAGTGCTTTGAAGCTTGACCCGTCCTGAACTTTCATTTCCAGTTTGTATGACCGTAATTTGTGAAAAAGGGCATTTATTTCGAAGTTTCCCACATTGATTTCACAGTTAAACCAATAATTTATCATGCTTCCACACTGGTAACCCATTTTTCTTTTAACTGCGCGTTTGATCTTTGCTCTTCTTAACATTATTTTCCTAACATCCGATGAATTTAGTTCTTCACGATGAGAGCTTTATTTATTTTTCATTTATTTTAACCTTCCACTGTTACACCTCCAGCAAAAGATGCTTCCTTTAAGGTAAATTGTAATGACAGTAATATCGTCAACGAGTGGAAGGGTTCAGGGTCATAAATGAATCATCATTGTTCTCACATTTTTATCCTATTCGAAAAGTGATACTATGGGAGGGTGTCATTGCAAATTTGCTTGTTTGAATGGTTATCTAAACTGGATGTCAAATAAAATGATATCAACAAATGCAGGTCTAAATATAACGGTCACATACGAATAACTAATCTCCCAGGTCCAATTTTTTCAGCGCAGTTCAACAAATATAAGAATATAACGGGATCATGTTACAGTTGAGCATATTTCCATATGCTGATTCTTACCTGTGCTTGCAAATCGCCTTTATCTGCCAAATATTTGTAATAATTTAACAAGTTAGAGTCGAGAATCGAACTCGAGGAAGAGGTACTGACAGTGTCCTGAAAAAACTTTGGTAACAAGGACAAAAGACGGAAGAAAGTGTTCAGCAGCAAGAAATCTCGAAATTCTTCATCTCCAAAAATGCAAAAATTTCAAGAAAAGTAAAAGTGAGGTGCAAAGTAGATCACAAATCAAATATTTTAAACCTGTTCATCAGGCAATCGTATTCGTTGCATTGCTGTACCACCTGAGATGCGGACTTGCTCATTTACACGCTGAGCTACTTTTCTGTACCAAGTAAGTGCACGCTCACAGTTTTGTTGCACGGAAATACCCGACCAATGCCGGTAACCCTGAAATTAGCAAAGCAGTGAAATCAAGCGACAAGTTCAGCATGAACAGTCAAAAAAAATAAAAGACTATGAATCCATCAAATACGGTCTTCCCACACCAGTGAAAAGACATTAATAAGAATTCTATCTCAATTAAAACTGAAAATGAGAAATAGAATAAAAGATGTACTAAGGCCATCTGAGCCAAAGGGTTTCCACCCAAAGCAGAGAAAGTGTAGTAAATTAGTGCTTTTGCTTGCGAAGACTCCGGAACGCCTAAACCAATAGCATGCATGAATCCTAAGGCGAGCTGTGCATCAGCTGAACCACCCGCTGCCAATTCTTCAAATACTGCTCGTGCTTCATCAATATTCCATCGCGTATAATCACCAAATAAATATGCAAAAGCTAGAAAAGGCATTATTTAGACCTAGACCTCTGATGGATAATAAAATGAAACAATATTTGAAAGAAACCGTAAAAAAGGCCGTCACGTAAATGAAAACAATATTATCGCATCCATACCTATAAGATAACTAAAAGTATTGATATCTCTGCGTTTTTATACTTATTTTAAACGTTTTTACACTTATTTTAAAGTTTTTATACTTATTTTCAACAGGTATACACAACTACATATAACGCACCAGTTAACTTCATTGCCTCTTTGTGCTTGAGTTGGGCAGCTTCATCTAGAAGTCTATATGCAGCTCTTTTAGCTTCAGTCGAAGCAGCTCGTCCCTTATCCAGAAATCGCATTGCTGTGCGATATAATTCATCTCCTCTTTTCTCAGCTTCTGTTTGTTCAGTTCCGCTCCTGTTAATAGAAGTTACAACAAACTCAGAAATCAAATGGCAATAACATATAATAATATGAAAACTGAATGAATTAACATCTTGAATTTCTAACTAGTCAATCTTCTCCAGTGTTTACCGTTCCACTACTTTTTCTTTTGTAAACTCATCACCAGCTGATGGCACTGCAGAGACTTCAACTGCTGCGTTCGACATTTTTTCAATATCATCATTTGTGATATCATAAGTCGCTAAAAATAAAAATCATAAAAAGAATTACAAACTCATCAAGAACCATAAACTTTTCGGTTAGAACTGCTTGTGTCCTGTATACATCGAACAAAGAAAAGTATCACTTCACATGCTTCAAGCACAAATTGTCAAAAAACAAAAAGTCGTGTAAATACCGGGTGACTGCTTCTGACTCATTGTATCCATCGTTTCTCCTTCGTTATTTAACAGAACTAATCTATCAGTGGTTCGTTCTTCCTGAAAGCTATCAAAAACCTAAGAAAGTGAATAATCGAAAAAATCAAACTTAAATAATGGCACCTAAACAGGTGAAAAATGAACGGAAAAATCTTATTGCCATGTTACTGAGCCTTCGCGAGAACTGAAACAACCTTTTTTTCAGACCCCTCGTCTTCAATATTGGTGTTGGAATTATCGCCTTTTAATGGTGGAGAATTTGGTTTAATTCCAAATAAAAATGGTAAAGAAAGTAGCAAAACTACAATCCACCTCAATATCATTATCGAATAACCTATAAGTAAAAATGTTTTAACATGCAAATCCCGAGATAGTTTTTCGCTAAATAATCAACGAAGAAAATGAGCTGAAAGCGAACAGATGTCATTTTCATATTAGCAGCGAACGAAACGAAGTATATAAGCTCCTAACTCTTTGAGAAGTCTAGAAAATAGCATGACTTCACTGTGGTTCCTATTGCTGTCCGAAGATATCCTTGAAGATCCCACTGTCCATTCAGTGCAGTGCTTTTCAGAGAGACCAAGAGAAAAAGCAAAAAAAAGTGTGCAAAACTGCCAGGTATTCGAGATGGGCAACAAAACATCCAAGCAATTAGTCTTCCCATCCAAGCTTGCAACCTTTTGTTGCCACTATCTTGTAAAGAATCTCCGTGGTCACTGTCGTATAAAACATATTTCCCCAAGAGTCCCTGTCCACCACCTCTTCAACCTCACTGAGTCCACCCAGTAACAATTTGCCAGTGGGATACAAGGGAAGACGTACAACGTCAACAAAATGATTCGACGAATCAGCGCACTTATTGCAGCACAATAACTTTCTTCGTGCACAATCGTACACTCCCGTTCCATATTAACTTAGTAATCTGGGATATCTCGAGATGAGGGACAAGTTGGGTGGTTGTAGTTACCAAGAAAAGATTATTCTATATTGCAAATATATAACTGATGTATTGTCCAAAAACGATTTTCGTTTTAGGAAATTCAAAATAACATTTGCAATTTCAAGAACTTTTATTTGGACTTTAAATTTTAATATAACAAAGTGACTAAGTGCTTTTTTTTGATCCATCTGAAGATTCTCGCACATCAGTTTGGCGTAGATATATTCGCCCCTCAAAAACATCGTTACGAACGCGTACTGTTACACTCTTTGACATTGCGAAATCACCATGTCGGTGTTGTCAGTTATTAGTGAACGTTCAATACTTTCTTCCCTTTTTACATAATTACTCACGTACGCATTCTAGTGACCACATCCAACGCGAAAACTGTTCCTCGTAAGTTAATTTACTAAACTTGAACTTAAGGCAGTACTATCAGTTATTATTTATTACTGATCACTAATTGGGTTATATTTCCGTTATTAATTGATTGTAATTTTCCACCTAATGCTGAATAATAAAAACTAATAGTGCTGAACTGGGAATGATGATAATGTAGTCGCATACTTTTAGGGATCTTTTTCAGGTTATATGTTATAATGTGAGCTGAAAGTCTCGGGGAAATGTGTTGCTGTCGGTGGAGGCATTAACGAATTAATGCCGGCGTGTCGGCGATTAATGTCGGCGATTTTTCAGGTTATATGTTATGATGTGAGCTGAAAGTCTCGGGAAAATGTGTTGCTGTCGGTGGAGGCATTAACGAAATCTCGGCAGAAATATCGCGATGTAAAAAAAAATTACTGACTGTTGGTGAATCTCGTAACACCGGAACATATGACTGAATCAGCAAACTGGGAGCGGAGAAGACTGACACAACTGTACCTGCTGGCAGTTGTATGAACAATATCGCGCTGAATGCAAGAGTGGCGATTGAAGGTCACAGTCGTTAGATGCAGAATTCGCGAATTGTGGTACATCTCTGTACACTGAATTGATAGGATTTTATCCCCTCTTTACTCAGCGTCACTTAGTTGTTTCAGTACTTTTCTTGACAATAATAATTAAGTACCATTTATGGATTGAATACGCCTACTTGATATTTATCATCAGAAGGCAGAAATTAAAGATAACCATTCAAACAGCGATGATAACACATATTTAGCAGTAGGTAAAATGTACCGTCTTACAAAATCAAAACAAACCCAGATATCATATTATTGGAGATGTTGAGCTCAGAATCGATCTGAATTCCTGAGGTCATGGTACCATGTAAAGGAAGCAGTTGGGTATTGCGATTTAGCTTCCTTGACCACAAGAAAAACAACTGAAACGAAAGGAAACAAAAATATTATCTTGGTGAGGCAAAACCAGTATTACTCTTTCAAGCAATCACGAGTTTCGTGATTGCTTAAAAGTAGGAGTCAACAAAGTAGGAGCAATGGATCTAACCTCATTCGATCAAACTTTGACGAAGGAGGAACTACGCCAAAAATACAAAGCCAGAACAAGGATTCTCAAAGAAAGGCTGATGCGCTTCGAAATGAATACTGCCCTTCTCAAAATAATCAACGAAAAATGATTGGAATATGTTTAACAAATCGCGTCTCCAAATAAAAGAAAGAAGTACACAGAAATGGTGAACGACGATGAAAGTATTTTGAAATTGATTAGTAATGGTAGAGAAGCTACCATAATAATTTTATGTACAAGAACGACGATGAGTTAGCTCTCCAAATCTAACTCAAGGTGAATGGAACAAGGAAACAACAGAGGGAGTCTCTCAAACGAGAGAGCTTCTTCAAGTAGCCTAACAATAAATCTACCACAGTTGCCATCCCACGTTCAGTGGTGACCCTAAAGGCTGGAAGGAGTTTTGGATCAGTTTCAAAGCTGCAGTACACTCTCAAGAGATTACAGACATCCAATAATTGAGCTGTTTGATATCCTGCTTAAAGAGAAATGCCCTACAAGCTGTCGCAGGTTATGATAAAGCGCCGGAAAATTATAAAGTTATAAGAGAAATATTATTAGAAAAATCTGGAGATTCGTCTACTATTAAAAAATCGCAGAGCATACTAGGATTGAAGCCGCCATAGAAACTAAAGTGCCAGGATGGATATTGAATAAAATATGGAAACAAAAGGACGATGGTGAATTATGGTCATTTACAAAACTCCGACAATTTTTCAGAAAATTAGTTGATAGAAACGAACAACGATGATAAAACAACCCTCCAGTACTAGAAGCCCAAAAATTCCAATCAATTACAGCTCCAACCGGACTACACAGAGAAAAGTTTCTGCACTTCTGCGCTGACAAGATCACTCAACCAAATCGAAGGTTACCTGATTCACGGAAGGAAACGTCGACTTTAGCTGTAATCAACCAACATAAACCAAAGTCAGCCATAATCTCGAGAGAAATTCAACAAGTAAAAAGAGAAGATATTTTGTGGCAAGGATCACTGGGACAACGAATGTTACTTGTATCCCATTCTCAAGCAACGAGTTAATCGTGTTCAAAGAGCAACAAGATTCTTCAATGCATGTTTAAACTGCTGCGGAGTAAGGCTACGGGTGCTACTGCAAAAAACTGGCACGTTGCTTCTAATGCAAAAAACTTCACTACAGCGTTCTCTATGCGACATCAAGAATCAAGAAACCAAACAAAGATTCTTCGGCTGAAGGAAAGAAAGTTACAACAAATAATGGGAACATTGCCATTCTCACAATAACTGGACTAAAAAGTAAGGAAGTCTTTTCTTATTAAAAAGTAAGGAAAGATTTTATGTAAGGAAATTAGCGTATTCAATCCGGAAAGATCTGAACTTCATGAAAGAGTTTTGCACTTTTTGATGTTGGCGCATAATCAACTTTTACATCTCAAAAATTAGTTGATCGACTAGATCTAACAGAAACCGAAGAATAAAAAAGCCGTATATCCTTCTTCGGCATTAAAGAACCGAAATTACATCGCCTAACCAAAATACAAGTTTGAGTAAGAACTGAAAAGATGGAGACAATAATTTCCGAGGCCAACATAATTGACCACGTGACCGATGAGTTCCAAATAATCGAAATTTTATCCATGGAAAATAAAGACCAATTGAATAGTTTAAAGAGCGATTGGAAACAACGTAGGCCGTATAATAGCCGGAAGGGAAAACACAGACAGACTCTACCACTATCTACCAACGCAACAAATGCTGCCAGTGCAAATCACGTTCCTGTTATAGACCAATTCTGGAAATTGGAGTATATAGATAATAGGAACAGCCCAAAGCTCAAAAGGATGAACAAACATTGAAACAATTTAGAAAGGGTATTACCAAACGTAATGAAAGATATCAAGTACGTTGGCCATGGAAGAGATCTGGAATCAAATTGAGCTATAACTACGGATTGTGTTTCGGCTGTCTGCGAAACCTGATTGGACTACTTCAATTCTATAAAAGGGAACAACATGACGAAATAAACCAAGATCGGTTGCGCTCTGACATAATTGAAGTGCAACCACACATGGACCAGTGATAACGGAGACACAAGAGTTCACTCCAACCATTAGGAGATCGACAAACCGGAAGATTCTACAGTATTACGAACTAAAAGTGCCACTTAACGACAATTCCCGATTCTTCCGCAAGAAATATAATCCCCTCTGTTGGGAATGTCGGGAAACCGAGGGACCTTATATTTTAAATATAGCCCTTCTTAGAATTTATTGAGATCAAACATATTGTTGTTTACGTCCTTGTCTTCATGTTGTAAAAATCAGACGTGCCGTTGTATAGTACTGTAACAATATTATACTTTGATCTTACCGCTTCTTGTACATATGCTACTATTTATTACTCTAGAGTTGGTTTGATCTCATGGACTGTAGTAAACGACGTGGGCTTCATTAACAAACTCCCACTATATAAGCTCTAAACCCGGGAATCCGCGACATTGTTTTACTGACGCACAGCCATACCTTATCCGACCCCGGCAATCTTCTATTCGTCACTGCTATCATATTCCAAATTTGTGGCTGAGTTACTACATTCATTGCAAGTAAAAAAAATTTTCTATTGATGACTACCAATCAAAGTGACATGGGCTACATTAACGGTCATTGTAACAATTCTTCCCACATTGTAACATTATAACAGTTCCTCCCTTTCATGTTGGAAAATTAAAATAGAGTGGGAAGAGAAGAATAGAAATAGGAGAAAATACCATAGATTCTTGGAAGTGGTCTCAGTAAGGGACAGAGGACAGCATCCGGAATACCTAAACACGTAAGTGGTACCTTTTATTGCACTTAAGAAAGCAAAAAATAAAAAGTACGACTGAACATGAACCATAAACTTATATCAGTAGATAACACATGGAGGAGATTTGTGAATGACTACAACCACTTTACTGCTTGTCTAAGCATCCAACCGAGTACATCCCATCCCATTTTTTTGAAAAAAAATCTCAGAATGCTTATTGTCAAATCATTTACTCAGTTCACTACTGAAAAGCACATCAGTGTATCGCAGTATGCTCCACTTTAAACTAAAGCAGTTTAATTTGGCACGAAACGGAGAAACGACACTTACGATTATTGATTTCTATCAATTTCAAATAACATTGTTCGTCCAAAAGTTATATAAGCAGAAAAGTCGAATTGGATGAAATTTTTGTTGCCTTGAGACCTTTTGTAATAACCATATTTTTTTAGTAACAAAAGTTTTTTCTAGTATATAGAAAAACTTTATAGAAAAACTTTTTTCTTAATATATAGAAAAAACTTTTTTTTTTTCTAATATTTTTAGTAACAAAAGTTTTTCTAATAACCATATTTTTTTTAGTAACAAAAAAACCTTAAGCGTGAATGAAACCT
The DNA here is from genome assembly GCF_000183805.2 of Loa loa. Classification (NCBI taxonomy): domain Eukaryota; kingdom Metazoa; phylum Nematoda; class Chromadorea; order Rhabditida; family Onchocercidae; genus Loa; species Loa loa. Next base: position 122,280 of record NW_018108309.1, on the reverse strand, counting down.
CTCCAGAAGTTGAAAATGGTATACCGAATCAGATCAAAACCACTCTTTATCGATAAATCAGTAATTTCACATCTTTTATTTCTCATTATTTTAACTCAGCAAATGTAGCAAAATTATAGTAAAGATAACAGCAAGGTGATTAAGATATATATTATCGATCACGTTGATTTGTGCTTATAATGACCACAGTTGTTTGTTTACTTGCACAATGCTATCTCGCACATTTTTACAAGCCTGGAAGTAGTGGATTTTTGATAATTTGAAGCCAATATTTTATACAATGGGCATATTCAGATTTCTGGAAGTCCTTGTTAGAATTTACCAAGAAAAATTAGGAACATCTACAATCTAATAATTAGATGACGTGTGGGTTAAGCCTATACTTTATAATAATTGCCCTCCTTTGATTCTTCCCTGCCCTCCTACATTTCGACAAGACGTGGGTGTCGTGGAAGAAAATCTAAAAAGTGAGAAGATGAGGTATCTTTCTTGTTAGTCATAAAGCAGTGATTTTTTATAAAAATTGTGACTTACTGAATACCGATTGGTGATGTGTTCGAGGAATATAATAGTTATCCTTTATTGTTGTGCAAATAACAAATACAATAAAACCAGGTTAGAAGTATCCCGTTTATAGTAGAATGAAGTTCAAAGTAATAACATAGAACAACGGGAGAAATATCGAAGGATTCGAAAATTAGAGAGAAATAAGTCCGGATTGTATTGAGTTGCGACGTGGAGAAAAATTTTCATCAACATTAACCTTGTTAGAGATTCTTAGGGTTTATATATCGGGTGTGTAAAGAGGAACAATCATTATATATCCAGTATTCTCATGGGTGCAAGAGAAATTTACATATAAGAACAGTTTTATTTAGAAAAAATTGCATAGAAATTATCTGATGTACAGCTTTCTCACCATTGTATAAAAGATTTTGTATGGGATAAAGCCTTTACAAATCAGTTACTATATGTGAACAAATCTCAACATCAAAGGGAAAAATTCTTTTAGTAGGTTTGATAGCTGACTCATGTTTTAAGCATGAGGAAAAAAATTGTGTAAGTGTTGTTAAC
>NW_018108309.1:116248-121186 GCF_000183805.2 Loa loa | reverse complement strand
AACGGGAGAAATATCGAAGGATTCGAAAATTAGAGAGAAATAAGTCCGGATTGTATTGAGTTGCGACGTGGAGAAAAATTTTCATCAACATTAACCTTGTTAGAGATTCTTAGGGTTTATATATCGGGTGTGTAAAGAGGAACAATCATTATATATCCAGTATTCTCATGGGTGCAAGAGAAATTTACATATAAGAACAGTTTTATTTAGAAAAAATTGCATAGAAATTATCTGATGTACAGCTTTCTCACCATTGTATAAAAGATTTTGTATGGGATAAAGCCTTTACAAATCAGTTACCATATGTGAACAAATCTCAACATCAAAGGGAAAATTCTTTTAGTAGGTTTGATAGCTGACTCATGTTTTAAGCATGAGGAAAAATTGTGTAAGTGTTGTTAACATTCATTTACAATTTGAATAAGAAAATTATTTTATTATTTATTTGGAATTTCGCGATATTGAAATTCGCAACAGTGGGGATTCTGAAATATTGCTGCGATAACCCCGTAGAAGATGGAGATATCGTGAATAAACGCGAAGTTATGCGAGAAAGAAAAGTACAAGAAACTGTCCAAATTCTTTTTTGTACACGTAGAGTGCTACTGTTATGCACAAAATTGCATTTGTGCTTATTATTTGCAATATGCGTTGATAAAGAGCGCTTTATCAATATGTGCTAACAAAGGCATTCAATCCATCCAATCGCTGAATCACATCTGCGAAGAATATATATATATATGCTTCACATAGCAGGATAATATCCTTTCTTTTCTATTATTCTTCAGATTGATGTAAATCTAGATTTTCAATCCTTAATTGGCACTCTTCGAAATGTAACTGAAGTTTTCGTCTTTGTGATGCCAAATTTATCTGTGTAAATGTTTTGATACCACTGATTTCAAGCTATGAATCACCTGAAGTATGCATCTACACGAATTGAAAAATATGATTATTTGAATAATTGTTTGGCAATTTTTGGCAATAATAAAAATGAAACAGTAATTTTGTACTTTTTTCAACTACGTTAATAAACATTTGTTTCATTTACTACGCCAAATGAAGAAAATTGACATTTAATGTTTAGAATATATAAATTGGACATCATTTTTTGACCAGTCGACAGATTTAATTATTTCTGACATCAATTTAGATTTTACGGAAGTTTTAGGTTTTAGAAGTTTTAGAAATGGAAGTTTTAGGAATGTATCATTGTAAATGCTACTAGTTAAGCAAAGCGGACAGTTGCAATGTTCTTTGCGATTTTCTTCCTTTTTTTTTTCTTGATTTGATCTGAATTCAGACATCAAAGACCCACAAAAGAATCAGGAAGATTTCTAGACACCGTCTATTGTCACTTCATATCGCTATCATTATTATCTGAGAAACATTATACAACTGGAAGAAATTCTGAAACGCAATATCTTTTGCGATTGAAGCCGAAAACATGAAACTTTTCTGGTTGGACCTTGTGCGTAACGTTATCTCACCGTTATTGTAATTAATGAAGGTTTGAGTAAGCAACAGGCATTTATTCACATTATAATATTTCTTGAAAGATTTTGATTTTTATTTAACAACTTTAATAATTCCATCTTATTTAGATACTTAGTTCACTCCAACGATCATAAAAATATTGCTGGTGGAAGTTTACTTACACTTGTTTTAGTTACACAAGATTTAACAACGTTGACTATTTCTCAGAATCTTCCTTATCATGATATAACATTTAATTATGATTGATCGCATGTCGTCCTGTTATCTTTAATACCTTCTTTCAAGAAAACTGCTTTCTTTCCCACTACATAATGTTCCGTCTAACTGAAGCAATCTTATCCATATGTAAAAACTGTATTTTAATATCCGAAACAATAAGAATTGGATGTTGGTGTGATGAAATAGGCATTAGTAAAAGTATTAAAATGCAATCATCTAAGATTTAATAAAAAAAAAAGCAAAATGAAATAATTTTCTGGTCAACTGCGCCGTACTCTCATTGTACAATGAAAAAATGTTTGTAGGAATTAGGGAGAGGCACTTTAACATATGGCACCAGCGATATTATTGCTTAATGAATTCATTTCGAAAATCAACATCTAAATAGCGAGTAAATAAATATGAATGACACATGTCAAATATCAAAATTAGGCATAAACTTAGATCGACAGAAATTCCACCACTAACGCTTTGAGCAAGATGCTAAATTTCACTTCTTTAAAATATAAAACCAAGAAAAAAATTTTGTATGATTAAGAATTACTGAAAAAATGTGTACTGCTTATTCATCATTTTTAAATGAAAGGTTTTGATTCAATGAGTAATCGAACGGCCAATCTTCCAAAAACTTTCATGGTAAAGCAAATATATCATCTCTTTCATATAATCAAAATCGTTAAACACTTGGAAATCGAAAAAGTAATAAATGAAATCTCAAGCTTGGGTTCAATGAAAATAGGTAGCTGAACCTACGAATCACACGCACGCACATACACACACATACACACACACACACACACACACACATACATAAATGCACATTTACATACACATACATAAATGCACACATACACGCGCATACACATATTGCTTCTTGTAGCAATTTTAAATCATAGGGTCGACATTTTTTGATTTTTCAACAGAGGCTTCGTCTCTCTCATTCACAGTTAAATTTTATTTTTGTGACTTCAAAATATCCCAGCCGTTTGACGATGACAGATGACATTGCATTTTTGGCAATTTTATTAAGCGGTAAAATGTTAGTCTATTAACTTGAAGTTCAAATCAGCTGTAATCATATCGTTCTCTATTGTAGAGTGCTTCTTAAAGAAATGACTATGAAATGAACTCGAACTTGACTTTTTGGGTCGTTCTTATAAGGCGGTGGTTCTCAATTTTTTCTTCACCAAGGTTCAAGAAAAAAAAAACAGAAGACTCGATAATAATAAATTCTGTCGATTTGGAAATAAACTTTAATTAAAAATTTTAATGTATTACTTGAATTTAGAATAATATTATAATGTAAGAAAGAAAGATCATGGGAACAAAGTCAGTTTTTTTCCTTCAGATAAAAGGATGTCATTGGTAAAAGGATGTCATCGTGAACATTTGTTCACGTGTTCACGTGTTCACAATAATTTTTTTCTCACCGCACCGCCACCCTCACGGATTAATATTTTAGTTCTCATTTGAGAAGGCAAATTCCAACTATTCTGTTGTATTGCTGAAGTCATCCTTTTAAGACTTTTATTTGAGTCTAACAAATCCTTATACTTGGTTCTTTTGTTTATATCAGTCATAATTTTAATTACTAAACAAAAAGTGGTAAAACCGACCAGTTATATAAGTATCGAAATGAATTATGAATTGATATCTTAACAATTTCTGTTCTCTTTACAAGTTTCTGCTGCTGCAATGAATTTTTTTTATTCAATTTCACTTAAATCTACCGATTTCAGGAATTATTCATGTCATATGTGAGAAAAAGTGACAAGATTGCTTCCGTATCAGTTCAAATTAAAAAGATAGATAAACAATGTTTCAATTTGGATACAGGAACTTTGAATTACTTGTTGAAAGTGACTTATTTCAAGAATGACTGCAATATTTCGTATTCTTTAAAAAATGAATCGGTGCTATGTAAACACAGATGGAAATATCATTTTTACATGCATTGCTTTTTTAAACTTTTCTATTAATTCGTTTAAAATCTTCCTCTTCATAGAGATTTCTGCAAGAAAAAAACTTTAGCAGACGAAAAAGTGCCTTGAAACAATTTCATATTCTGTGCAATTCTTATGGAATTCAGTGAATGATGCCTGCTTTCAAGTGGAGCATTCATTTTTCAATTTTAATTTCTCTCATCCCTTCTATACATTTCATAACTTCTAATTGTTCTAATACTTCCCAGGAAATATTCAAATGTCACACGATCTTTCCTTTCATCATTATTTTATTAAAGACCAATTCTGCGAAAAAAAAGATGTGGAAGCTCTAAATTTTACTGATAAGTGAAATCAAAATCAACACGAATGTATCCATTTCTGGTAACAATTTGGGCATCATCCGCGATTGTCACATCATCTACGAGAGGTAGTGGTATACCAATTTTAAGTGCCGTTCCTCCAATTAACTTCACACCTTTTGCCATTATTTTTTCTAAAAATTCGAGCACCCTAAAACATCAAAATACGTAAAAATCTTTAGAATTGATAAACTACGATTGCAAGACTTAATTTCAACAAATGTAAGATAGAACCTAGCAATAGGTCTTAAATCACTTATTGCTTCTATTTATTAAACTGAAGCCTTGAAAGAATGGAAAAGAATGAGCTGAATCCTATTTTAAAATATAAAGAATTAAGTGATTTAAAATGACAAATTCAAGGAACAAAAAGAGACATCAGTTATTTTGCCAATTGAGAGCAAAACTAATACAGTGATGAAGAAAAATTAAGATATGGTAGAAAGATGTCATCGAGAAAATGTTCACGTAAAATCTAAAATTCAAAATCAAAAAGCGTACTGAACATTGAAATGTCCGATAGTTGAATCGTGCTCACGCAATATTATTGTAACATTACTGATAGTACCCACAACTTTCCTCTGTAAGATTGCAGGCAACGTATAAGTTGTTGAGTTCATCACTGAAGTGATAAATGTTAATTGCAGATAATTATAGTTAAATTTCTTCACGGGTACCCCCTCGTCGCCGGGGAGAAGCATTCGTGCCCTAATGAGGTTGAAATCTATGCTGGTCATGGTATATACCTTTGGTATTGGTTTCCAATGCCAGACAGATCTTAACTGATGGATCAAACAAAGTGTGTCCAGAGGCATGATGGGCTGGCTAACCTTCCGGCAACTGCTCTAGGAGAAGGACAACTCTAGCTCCAAATCCGCAGATGGAGTTCATCTAGCATTCCAAGGCCATCCATCTAA
>NW_018108309.1:95023-115930 GCF_000183805.2 Loa loa | reverse complement strand
GTCATCGAGAAAATGTTCACGTAAAATCTAAAATTCAAAATCAAAAAGCGTACTGAACATTGAAATGTCCGATAGTTGAATCGTGCTCACGCAATATTATTGTAACATTACTGATAGTACCCACAACTTTCCTCTGTAAGATTGCAGGCAACGTATAAGTTGTTGAGTTCATCACTGAAGTGATAAATGTTAATTGCAGATAATTATAGTTAAATTTCTTCACGGGTACCCCCTCGTCGCCGGGGAGAAGCATTCGTGCCCTAATGAGGTTGAAATCTATGCTGGTCATGGTATATACCTTTGGTATTGGTTTCCAATGCCAGACAGATCTTAACTGATGGATCAAACAAAGTGTGTCCAGAGGCATGATGGGCTGGCTAACCTTCCGGCAACTGCTCTAGGAGAAGGACAACTCTAGCTCCAAATCCGCAGATGGAGTTCATCTAGCATTCCAAGGCCATCCATCTAAGAAAAGAACCTCTAAGTAAATCTATATCCTGAAAAGTTTATTATCATCGTCCTAGCTCACTAGACCCTGTAGATGAATCTTCGGAGTAAAGGGTGAGGACAATTCCGCACACGCTGTGCCCTACTTAAAAAATCTCAGTGCGCCAGTTTCTTTGCGAATCAAATAATTATTTGTTCAATTATAAAGTTAGAGCTTCTTTTGTTGATCCAAAGTTCTCCATTAAATAACTGAATTAAATTATTAATTTAAAAAAAAAAGATTCTTACCAAGTCTAGCTAATCTGTGCGATTGTTGCTTCTCAGATGATAAATGTAAATCAACGGTAGAACTTGCGAATATTCGTATACCACTTGTATCAATGACAGTATACGGAGTTTCAGCTAATCGAATTAAAAGGTAAGTGGTCCGATTGGGATACAGCAGACGCAAAGTTGGGAGAAATTTTCCGATACATATTGCAAACAATTTACAGCTAAATTTTAATTGGAGTTGTAATTACAAAAAATTTCTAATTCTACTACTTTGAACGTCGCCTAAAGAAAACAGCATGAATCAAATTTTGGCTAGTATTTTTCCTGGATTCACATGATACTCTTTAACCAAGTTTTTTATGAACTTTAATGGCTCGACTGGTAATTAAAAAGATGACAGTCTTTTTAATGAATGAAAAATGACTCAGTTCTCAAAAAGCTTGCAAATCGACCAGCGCTGGTATTCGGCGTTATAGTAAATGTCAAATTTTCACTATTATATGCAGTTTTCAGCAAACAATTCGGTATGTATTCCGATACCCAAATATATGCCATTCGTCTCTTTGAACCAACCTCTGTATAATATCTGTTCGATAAATAATCTGCGTGATATCACAAGGTTTAAAGAATAATATTTACCCATCCTATTTATTTAGTTATTATTAGATTGCATGATTGACAAAAGTTCAGAGAATCTGCCGGGGTAAAGAAAACAACAAACTTTAACCTTTCTATAAGCAAATTCCTGGTTATCTCATTCTGGAGAATACTAGCTCATAGCTTAGCTTTATCTAAAGTAAATCAAGTAGGCAGATGTGCCTTCCAAGAAACTGCAAATCAGCGAATCTCCGAATTAACTTTCTCCGCAGAAATATGTTGCTTCTTCGGTTTTATTAGCATTCATTACTGTTGTATATGTGTACTGTTGTTCTTCTTGTGACCCTCCTAATACTTAACATATCTTTGACCCGTTGACCCAGAAGACTGAAATACTGCGGATGGACAAACCAGAACAGATGAACATATTTTTTATTGAGGTATATCAGTTCTCTTTTACTATCAGTATACGCTTAACTACTCTTCGCACACCAATTAGAAAACAGCCACAAGCTTAACCTGATTTGTCCAGAATCTCGAATTTCGAGGGTGCACATAATTTTTGAGAATAAGAAATAAGGGATAAGCTAACCGTCATCCATCTGCTCAGTCGGCAGCGTACATCTGTCTTGTCCGTACGTTACATCAAATACCATTTCACTTTCAATGTATTTTCTCGTTACTATAGGCTTCTGCTAAAAAAATGAAGATGAAGCCAAAATTATTCAAAAACATTGACAGCCATTCAAGACAATTTGCGGAAGATTCCAACCAATAACTTATCACAAGAAAAAGGAAAAACGATGCAAAATATAAGCTACTGCTAATTTTCATAAGAAATGAAATTTCCAAATAAATCGAAAACAATCCCGCTATAACTATCTAAATTTGATTCCCCTCCCGCGCAATGTAGCTTTTTCGGTTATTTCTTTTTCGGTTATTTCCGGTCAAAGGTGAAGCATAAATCCCAGAAGTGTAACTTGCTTCACTTCTTTCCTCATAAATTTCACAGAGAGATTGCGTAAATTCATATCATATAGAAGAAAAAAGAATGAATCAATAAGAATACCTTGCATGAATAGCTCACATACAGGTTTTTGTATAGTTTAACTTGAGTAGAAAATGCTAATAAGGCGGCATTGATCTCAATAACAGTCTTGCGTATGACATCACACATCTGTCAAATGTATTATCATCAATGAATTGCTTTTCGATACACCCACTCCAAACGTGTCTTATTTTAATTTCATAATTCGGAAAGCGCTAAAAAGCAAGAATTTGTATGTAAAAAGTTTCAGAGATAAATTCAAACCGAGCAGTCGTTGGTTGTGATTAATGATCTAAAAGACAGATAAGTGAGAACAGAACCCATTTGCAAGCCACCAACTCAAAAAAGCATGTTTCTGATGGTGTTAGATTTTCAGATTTTTTCAAAAGAAAAATCTTTTAAAGATTTTTCCTTCAGTTTCATAAACATTGTATAAAAACTCCTCAAACAAAGATGTGTAAGTCAAACTTTCTCATGTATGGTGTGCTTGATTACAGAAGCTAATTGCGCTCTAAATAAGTTGACGACCCATTGTATGACACCTCCTGTAATGTACACGTAAAGTTGCTGAACATCCGTAGAACAATCAGTGATCTCAATCTGTGGACGCTCATTTCGAACTAATAAATTGGTTTGCATATAAACACGGATGTCATCCATTTTCGCTTTAACATATCCCGAGAGATAAATCTGTAATAAAGTGACCAAGAATCATGGACTGATCATAAATTAGCTTGATATTAGTGGCTATTGTGTTCTGGACTATACCAGATTAGGCAAGATTCAAAAGCAAGGTTTTTATGTTGAAATGCAAGGTCTTAAACTAACATCATTTGATAAACTTTACCGGACAAGAGAACATTGTGATGAATTATGTGAACTAACTGGAGCGATGAAATAGTAGTCAGCAAACCAGACAGCTTCCTGTGTCACCGATCCACCTTTAGATTGCCAAATGATACCATTCGGTGGAGCTAATTCAAATGAAAAGATTGGTGACTTGAATGCTCGCAATGTGAGCTCAGTTACATTCACTTCACCAGTGCCAGGTCCGTCTTCGATTGGAATTGTTATTTGTGGAAGTGTTATATGCCATATTTCTCTGTCAACCTAAATTTTATATTCCATCAGATTCTAAATTATAATTTATGCAAAGTACTATTTTCTAACCAAGCACAGTTCCATTCAAATCCCAATTACATCATTAGATTTTGTCACGAATCATTTCAAATAATCGACTTTAGTAAGTAAAAACTGCTATAGCCTGATAATATCATATTACAGAATTTCAATAACAGACGACTATAGAGATGAGTTTTAACTGCTAATGAGGAGAGTCACTCAATGAAAGATGAAAGGTTAAAGACGAAGAGGAGACATACGATGTAATGCGCAATTTTGCTGAAAAATCGCAATCCTTCTTCAGCAATTCTCACTCGCACTGTAGAGAACTGCTCGGTAGCAATTACTGAGAAGTAATTAGTAATAGGAAGAGTAATTAGCAAGCTAATGTTGCAGAAAGATGCAAAAGTGACGCAACAGCTAGCCATGAAGAAGTCTTAAAAAAAAAGAAGTAAACATCAGAGCAGAAGAGACCATAATCATTGCTGTGCACAATTTATGTGGAAGGGTAGAGCAGAGAGTGAGATGTGTATTCGGACCGATTAGTAGTAATGGAATGCGATGCTTACTGGGAAGTCTAAACATGTACCATTGGTTATCAGATTAGATAGATACTTTTACAGTACATCCATCATCAATGTACATAAGCTGGGTTGTCAGACCAGCTACTCACAAAAAACCAAAGATTACAAGTAGCTTGGTTATCAGAAGAGCAGTCCTTTATCACAGCATTACGGGAACCAGGTAAATGATTTATCACCTGATCCGTTAGCAATTTAATTTTGGTTTTTATATAACGAGCCACTTATCAAAAGAAAAAACTTAAATAAGACAATATTTATGATACAAATTTGTGACACACATATTTTGGTTGTTTTAACGTGCTATAATTTCTCTCCGGTTTCTCGACAGCTATCGCCTTTTGCTCAAGAGTTTAAAAAAAACTGAACTTTTAAAGGTTGTTAAAAAGATTCATTTCAATCTTGTCTGTATTTCTCAAGTCAAATGAAAAACCTGCGGTAGAATGAATCACTCGATATATTTCTGTTATAAGAAATTTCGTATCAGTCGGCTATTGAAGCCTGAATTATGACAATGCGAATCCTTGTATTGATTATTTTTTCTAGCTCCACAATCTTCACTGAAGTAGGGCAGCCTGAAGGATTCTCGGGAAATGCTTCTTCTATTGCCATTCCACGAATGTAAAAACGGTTGACAGCTTTAATATTTTCAAAATGCATTAATGAAACTTCCCGAATATTGATTTCACCCTCTGTTGTTTATTATTTGGTGCGAATTTCATTTCCATTTTTTACTTTTACTTTCATTTTTTCCACTACAATTTGACATTGCAATAATATAAGGGAACAGATTTGTCAGTCTTGTTTACACCAGTTTCCGCCTAATATTGTTATAAAAGCACCAAATAAAAGAGGCAATTCAGCAGATATCGTGCTATAAGTTCTTCAAAGTCACTCTATTACCCATGTCATTAATGCACCAGTTAGTTTTTATAATTTCCATTGATTTCCATTTGATTTAAAACCAGCGGATTCAAACAAATTGTAAAAAACTTCAAAACTGAACATTCAATTTTTTTTAAATGCTTTGGATGAAAAAAGCAAACATTCATTTTGTACAGAATGCTAATCAAAATGAAGAAATTTTGATCTGATTAATAGCCAGTCAGCCATTCATCCATCTCCAATACTTTTGCCTGATGATCGCAATACCTGAGGGAAATGATACTGATGTACGCAGGTATGTGTATGCGTACGTCAATAGATACTACTGGACAGGTAGGTAACACAGCATTTCGATGCCTTTGAAGAACGGTTGTTGTCAACTGTCATGATATAGCACTTCACGAAATATTTGTTTGAAGTTTTTCTTGCAATCACTGAACAAAAAGCTCTCAGAATCCTCTGAAAGAACTGATGATCATGACTGAAATAAACATTCCGGGAATATTCATTTCAGTGACAGGTACTCACGAACCTTCTTATCAATCGAACATTCCTTTCATTCACTGGTCGCCATTTGAACGAGTGCTGTCATTCCAAGTGGTTGGTCTCTAAATGAATATAATAAATATACAATGACGCTGCTTCACACTGAGTAAAAAACTAACTGCAATATCTGATATCTGACTAATCTGATCTTTTTGTAAATCAACGAAATATGAATCCTCCTCCTTCACTACTTTAACAGAACCAATCATACACAGTCTAAGACTGGTATTCACAAGGGAGCATATGCATATTCGGTCAAGATGCACAATACCTACCTCAGAGCTGGTATCACATTCTCCTAGATCTGTTGTCACTAAATAAAGCTGTTGTAAATAGCAGCCTACAAAGACATCATAAATCATTAAACATATTTTGGAACTAATTTAATGAAAAAAACACGACCTTGTGCAAAATACTTCGATTTAGGATGTGTTAAACCCGTAGTTAAAAGCCTGCTGCAAAAGCTTCACAAAATTTTTAAGACACTGTACATACGGATGTTAACACTAGTTCAGTAAAAAAGAATCACCGGTCGGTAATTTTCGCACATATTCTAACTTCTCTCTGGTAGCACGGTGCTTCACGAGGAAATGATTCGATTTTATGCAAAACGCATAGTACATGAAACAAACAGTTCCTTTCGCTAGCATGCAAAATTTCTTGATCATTTATTAGTGCACAATTCTAAGCAAAACAGGAACATTACTAGCTATCCTGGCGGTGTTCACTGACTATTTCAACCGGCCACAACAAACAAACAGGACCTGATGACATTAAACGAACCAATTAACTCAAAATAAATGAGTTCAGAAAATCCGGAAAAATATTCGTGCACTCTTAAGAAAGTTTGACTCGAATAAAAAACGATAGTGTCAATATGACAAGTCCCAATCGAGCATGAAGATTGTAAATCATTCTTAACCGAAAGCTTCTGAATCTTTCAGCTGCAACACATTGATGATAATAGTATATATATTTTCTTCCATAAGCAACAAAGAAAATGATCGAAGTGAAGTGAAAACAAAGTGAAACAAATAGTCGTAATTATAACATTGAATTTTAAACATATGGCACGGAATGAATGCGTTTTACATCCATGATTTCCACACTGATGTTCAGAAAAATCGACAACCCCATTATTCATATAATTAAAAGCACAAACTAAAAGAAGAATGATTTTATTTGACAGGAGACAAATGAGTTTGCGCTTCAACAATATCTCAGAAATGCGCTGCTGGGATGTAACATTAGAGACAGAGTGAAAGTGCCCAAATTCATTAAATTTGCAATTTTTTCTAGTATTTCGGAAATATTTTATGTTTTAAATAAAATTCAAACGAATAATTTTAAACGAAGGATACAAATTAAATAATGACCATACCCGATCACCCCATTTCCATATTTCTTCAGCTTTTGCATGACTGGAAATGTCGATTCGACACTATGAAATCAGAATTATCCATATTGCATTATGTACAGGTAATGATGAGGAGCAATTGGATTACAAATTAAACGCCGAAGAAATAATAAAATCACTAAAATCGCATAAGAAATTTGAAAATTTGAGGAATCAAAAAGGCAGCTCTGCGTAACTCCCTGAACTCTAACCGAGTAGTATGAGGTTTTCAAACAAATTTACGGTCACTATCAAACTAAACAACAAGAGACAAAAACCAGTTGAAAACTGAGAGTGGTTCTCTGGGAAGATCTTGGTCTTGGAAAGGTCTTGTGTTTTGCCCAGGAAGTTCACAAATGAAATATTATTACTTGCTATTAGTTGTAGTATTATATAAGGTATTGGGACGAAGAGCACGACAAGTCGCAGTTCTCCTCACAAACGCTGTTTCGTTAGGTACCGTTGCAATAAGCGTTATTCGTCGTTGTTCCTGATCATTTATACGATTCCGACGTGTCAATCGAAGATATTTCCGATAATCAAACTCATTTGTGGTTTGCTGCTGATACGGTTGAAGTGAATTACTATTCGAAGATCGGATAGCCATAGTTTTAGCTCGCAGTGGCTGTAACTTGGAAGATAATGAATGAGAGGAGGGTCCGTAATGAATTTTGATATATTTGATTGGCTTCGGCATATTGATCACCCTCGTATCTTTGCAATTCCTTGCTGGTGATTCTAGTAATGCTTGCAAATAAGTTGGAGATGAAAGAGTAGCTTTATCAAAACCATAAGGTAGATGTGGTACTGGAGGAACAAATGCCTTAGGATGAGAAGACGACAGGACAAAACTGTCAGAGAAGCTCGGGGATCGTTTTTCCTGAGATTGTTGCGAAGATAACAACAGTGGTTCTACAGAATTAGGACTCCGTGACGATTGCTGCTGTCGGTTTTGACAGGAGCGCTTATGAATCAACACAGATGTTTGAGACTTCAAAGAATTTCTTGCTTTAGCCAACGTACATTCTTTGGATGGTTCGATAAAAACTGGTTTACCACAATTTCGTAAACTCGAACGAGCTCCTGCTTGTGAATCATTAATTCGATGTCCTAACGTTTGTACGGAAGGCGCAAAAAAGAAAGTTCTAGAAGTCGGAAATACCGGAATGGGAGGCATAGCCACTTGCGTAGTAGGGACCAGTCCTTTCGATACTCTGCCTCGTTCGCATTCTTGATGAGGAAAATTGAGTTGGACACGATCGGAATCTATAAAATATTTAATTTTCAAGGCGTATCCACGAGATAAATAGCTAGTAACTGGAAGCTGAATAGTTCACTTTGAAATTAAAGCTCATTTTCACCAAAAGCACTGCACAGGAGGTTTAAATCTATTTACCCAAAGATCACAACGTTCTTAAATAGCAAATTATGCTTTTTATCCATTCACTTCATTTCCTATTCCTTGAATTCGAAAATATTTGAGTTCAATGTCTAAGAGTTCAGTTGTCAACAGCTAACAACGACGGCAAATATTATTTAAAAAAGAATGTGCTTTGGGTTTTACATCACTATATCAGGGTGGGCCACAGAATGGCCGAAATTAAAATAAATCCGTCGCTTAAAAGAGTTGAAAGTTAAAATGCAATCTTACACATCTTTAGCAAGACATTAATTAAAACCACATGTCCTGAACCCATCTACAACTTCAGTATCATCAGTAGTAAGAATGAATTGGATTTAATTCAAAAAACTTGAATATCTAAATTAACAAACCTTTCGTGGTGAATTTGTCGTACCGCTGCTCTGTTCGACGACACTGTTTCTGCTGCTGTAGGTAAGTAAATATGCTGGGATGGATATCCGCTTCTTCTTGTAATGATAGGCATATTTCCGTGTGTGGCAGCTGCACTGTATGCAAACCAAGCATTGAAGGCATCGTAGTAGTTGGTACTACATCCCGTGTAATAAGTTGTGCGCTGTTGCTGTTGCTCGCGTTGTTCTCCGTAATAACACTGCGAGTGGACTGTGTATTGTTGTCGCCGTTGTTGCTGCGGTTGCTGATGGGATTGTACGTATAATTCATTACCATATCCGCTGAAAAAAAAAAAAAAAAAACGGGAAAACGGTGTGAGAATCCCACCTGAAGTCAGTCCAAACTACGTTCCATACTTTGCCTCAATTTTCATATCATAAATTTCAGCTCCACAATTATTTTGATCAAACATACTTTCTTGTTTGACGATTGATGTATGAGTTCCTTTCTTTCCGACCACTGTATCCGTTGTTGCAAACTGCTGTCTGATATTGTTCTCTCCTATCAAATGGCATATTTCCGGATGCTCCTTGTTCCTGAAAATACTATCCAGATTTTTGAAAGACAAAAACAGAATTACAAAAAATGTCACAAAACATGCAGGACCGATGAATTTTCAAATGAAAGCAGTTTTCGGTTTGTAAAATGTAGTAAAAATTTGCAAGGAACTTTTTCAGACCACTGAAATTTTCTTACTAAAATCCTTTGGTATTTTTTGGCAATATCTTGAATTAAGTGAAACCCTGTAAATCTCATTTATCAAACAATATTTATGCAACGGCGCAAGAACAAAGATTTTCTGGACATTACATGCAAAAAGGGATGGATGCATTTTTGTCATGCAAGGTACGCATATCTCGTATTCAACAGTGTATAAAGCTTGAAGCGCACAGAAAGCGGGCTGGAAAACACGCTCATCGTAATTCAAAACTCACAAAGAGGAGGAAAAATCAACCTCTTTTTGATTGAATGAAAAAATACGAAAAATTGAAACTACGGTTATTTCATTAAGATTAAATCATCATTTCCAAAAAACAGTACAAGAAAAAACTTCCGGAGAAGCGGCAGCAGCAATAAATAGGAGGGGTGCTTGAAGCATGTAGGACAGAAACCTACAAAAGGCTAGCTTAAGCTGGCAAGTTACCCGCCCACCTCTCAATAATGCTATCGTAGAACTTTGAATTTGCAACCCGTATGTAGCCACCGATAGGTAATTCCTCTCCGCTGCAAACAATTTCTGTTTTATGCGTTCCAGGCACATCCTAAATTTGAGGCTTGTTGGTGCTCATTTAGAAGATTCCCATTAATTGCCGTTCTCACGAACTGCTTATTGTTTGGTGCACTCACAATTGTCAATGATGCTAATGGATGTTCAAGAAATTGTTAGACACTGATTTTATAAAATTATACGCTTAATTTACATGTTATATGGTTAGGAAGAGAGCTCTGCAATAGACTACAGCATTTCCAAATAAATATCCTAATTTAATATACTCTAATCCAGCTGCATCCTCATATGGCCTCTACAGTATTTTGCGATCATCCTGGCATTAAAAAGAAAAGCCAAACGAGACTTACGCTCACAAGGCAATCAGGATCTGCTAGCTGAAAAACGTCATAGGACGATGGTTTGTAGGTTGGTGGTGCTCTGCTTATCAACTTATTACTTTTGCTTTCTTTATTCCACTCTCCATGATCTTGCGTCCTACAAATAGTTGAAGATTGTGAACAAAGCTTGGTAAGCACTCTAAGTAATGCTAACTTTAAATTATTCTCCTGTAATCTATTGCGTTTATCAATTCAGTTTCTTCGAAATATCGCTGTGTTCACTCATTATAATTTTTTTTCTTCACTTTCTTTTTTCTTCACAAACCTGCTCGCCTTATCGACAAAAGAGTTGCTTTCTGCAGAGTCGAATGATACCATCTTTTCTGGAGATGCATCACGCGATCTCGAGCCACCAAGTCTCTGAGTAATCTTTGAAAATATGCTACTGCAAATCAAAAATTGGTTATCTATAAACTAATCAGTTTAATTTGCTGATAAATTTTAATCCAAGACCAATAATTTTGCTTAAACCAATACTGTCAAATGTGGAAAAGTGAATGAATGTTAAAAAATGTTAAATATCAACAAATCAAATTAATGATGGAAGAAATGTTAAACAAGCATTATTTTTAGAAAATTTCTATTTGAAAAACAAAGAATGTTAGATACCTTCCAACTGATTTTCTTCGTTGTCGTTTTTCCTTAGAAGCAGCAGAAATTTCTCGAGGTAATGACGCATACGGTTCGTCCCGATGTTTCCCTAAAAATATCACATTGTATAAACAGATAAGTTCGCCAAAATTAAAAGTAATCTAGGAAAATAAAGTATCGTATCAAACCAGCAAAATTACCTGAAGATGTTTGGTCTTCCGCATCGGAAATGGACGGCTTAGCATAACCATTACATCGAGATTTCTGGGCTCGCTTGAGAGTGCTCGGATGGCCTCGTCTTGCCGTTTGCTCCCCCCGAGCGTCACGAACGGTTGGTTCCCTAAGATGACTGCAATGCAAAACTATCCCAAAAGTTAAAAATAGTCGTTTAGAAGTAAATGATTATACAGAATAACAACAGAAAAATACAACCAGTAATATTTCCAGAAAAATAGAACTTACGCTGAGGCAATTGTCAATGTTAGAGATCGGTGCGCCTCCGTACTTTCGAGGCTTAATGAACGACGATTAGGAGATGCTGAAATAGATACCGATAAAGACCAATACAAACATCTACAACTATTCCGCCACTCAAAACGATCGGTTTAATATTCCAATACCAAAAAAAAAGCATGCACTGACACTAGAACAACTTAAGAGAAATAAAGACTAAATGTTATTGAAACTAAAACGGAATGAACTGCACAGACGAATTCTTGCTAGTAACTATTATGAAAACGCAAACTAAAGATAGTAAAGTAGCGGTTTAAGGTAAATTTTTGTAATATTCCCATAATCTTCAGCTTAATTCAGATTTATATTGAAAAATGAAACATAGATTTATAAAAATTTCATTATGAAAGTTGACCGGGAATCAGTTACAAACTGTGCTTACGAGGTAAAAGAGTTATTTGTGCTCTCATTATTAATGTTACTGACAGAATTTGCAGGGAGGATGGAAATGACTTTCTCACGATTCCCTATACATCTTCCAGTGAGAACTTTTTCACCAGAGCATCATTTCTGATGCTAAGCCTCGCTGATGGCATTTTTCTCGATGTAGCGCCCCGTGAAGAGGACATCGCAAGCGACCTTCGTGTTGAAGCGATGAATGGAATAAAACAGTGCAATAGAGGAGCTGAAGCTTTAATTTATGCGAAAGAAACGCTGAACAAACCTTTTAAATAAGAAAGATAATGCAATACTATGAAACGTTAAACGAAATTAGAAAGATAAGAAACATAGCGGACACTTTAACCATATTTTTCCCACTAGAAACAAATCATACTATCGCCGCATTATAAATGAGAAGTACTCTATTGCCTCCTCCTTTACTGCGAAGTTTTTCCAGAAAAATAATACTGTTAAAGCTTCTAAAGAAATAAAACTGAACATGAAGTAACTCCAAAGAAGCGTACTAAAGTCATCCATATTGAGCTCTTCCAGAAACTATGATTGAGAACACTTACCACTCATTTGACGATTATGCTTAATTTTTTGAAAAAGCACCGTGTTGTTTGCATCGTTTCCAACAGTCAGATGCCGTTTTTCCGATATCGATCTGCAAAGGTGGAATTTTGTCACGTGAAAATTAATCTCCGGGTTATTATAAAGACGCATACTCCCTTTTGAA
Source organism: Loa loa (assembly GCF_000183805.2). Classification (NCBI taxonomy): domain Eukaryota; kingdom Metazoa; phylum Nematoda; class Chromadorea; order Rhabditida; family Onchocercidae; genus Loa; species Loa loa. Next base: position 103,390 of record NW_018108309.1, on the reverse strand, counting down.
GATATAGAAAATCCATTTTATGCAGCATCTGATTTTCTTATTAAGTGTAGTCTTTCATAAATCTACGCTCTTACATTGTAAAATTTTTAGAACATTTTGAAAACAAATGCCGACCTCCTGGCAGGATTTTTCCGACTAAATGCACTGCCATCAACATGGCTTATTTCATCTTCTGATACAGACTTTTGTCTATCGCTTGAGGTGGAATCCAAATCTTCATTTGCATTTCTGAAAGTGATTGCACGAAACATTAAAAATGAAATAAAAGAGCACTTATTAAAAATAGGTTCCCAATTTTTGATAATTTCAAAACATGTATGTTTAAAATTGGTCATTTTAAGTCAACGAACGCATAGAAATAACAGTCCACTCCAACTCTGAGTTAGTAGTGACGATTCTATGGATATAATCATTCAGACTGCGCATATCAATGATTGTATAATAAGGATTGTTTAACGAGGTTCAATAAGAAATAACGGACTGAACATAAAATACAATAATTGTAACTTATGACAAGTAATCGGACCGTCTATATAGTTATAATCGATCCTTGCAACAAATTTTCACAAAAGTGAAGAAAGAAAGTTCAACGATAATGACATATACAGAAAAGTTACAAGGAATGCTCGTCCGAACTGCTAAATCGGCCTCTTGATACGTCTGCATTATAACTATTTGATGTTTCTTGATTCTTTACAGTCGCAATATCATCATCTGTATAAACAATATATTTATGCATACATTAAAGTTATATATATTACACATTACCCATATAGCTTAGATAAGGGTTATTTAAACAAATGGTTAAATGCATGACAACATGACTGATCTTGCGTATGGCGACATTTGGACTTGGTTAAAAATGTGGATGCACCAGTCACGAGATGAAATGCATTAATGTTCGCACAATTGAATATCCGAATATCTATACATGTCTATGCTTACATATATATTAAACATATTAACAAAACTCCTTTTACCTCCGGACTTTGTCCGAGATTTATCATGAACTTCAGAACTCTTACGACTTCTCATACCTAGAAAATCATTGTTCCGGCGTAATTCAACCTTCCTTGCAACACGTAAGCATACAATACTTGCGTTAGGTCCTAAAATACAGAAGACTTTAGTGAACCATACTAAATATTTTCTTCACAATACTTCCAATTTGTTTAAATTTATGAGAAGCAATTCCAAGCACTTACCTAAGTTTTTCAAACATTTAGTGATAGCATTGCTAGCTTCTGAATTCCTCGTCATTCGCCTTAAATCAATATCTTCGATTCCAATCAACTGATCATCTAGTTTTAATCTTCCATCTTTATATGCAGCACCACCATGCAAGACCTGCGAGAGGTATATAAGTGTAGTTTTTCAACAATTTAGTTGCCGAACAAAGAAAGAGGATGGACAATACAATATTTAAATAGGATGGAAAAAAAGCTAGGATGGACAATACAATATTTAAAAATCACTGCTAAAATCAATGAAGCAGCACTGACTTCAACTTAATAAACATCCAGAAAACACTTAAATATAAAACTAACCTTTTTGATAAATATTCCACAATCATGACGCGAACCATCAGGCTTCATAACGGCTCTTGCTTTCAAGCTTATACCCAATCCAGCACTACCAGTTTCATTCAAAGCAATCTTCATCGTCAAAATCTCCTCTCTGCAAATTTTATTTCATTTGTAATAGCAAAATATATGATTCATCTCATAAATCATCTCACAATTACTCCTGGATATAGTCAAGATACACAATCCTTTCACGTTGTCTGAAATGCCCCTACGGGGTTATAGAGTGCCATTAAGCAATTTAATGCAGTGCATCATTAAGCAATTTAAGGTTATCGACCGAAAGCATAGCAAACAGAAGTTTTATTGAACACCACACATTTAAGAAGCATATCCTTCAAAGTCGTCTTATCCCAAATTTTGGCAATGCCTAAACATAAATGTAGTGTTCAACATTTTATATTAAAGGTTTTAAACCTCGTATTTAAAGAACCAGTTGAATGAAAATGCTAATTAAGTGTACCCATATCGCTCCGTCCCTTCATTCGGGTGACAGCATTCATTATCGTCATGATTACTTTTCAATATTGTTGGACTGTGGTTTTCGTTTTCCTGGCTTCCTAATCGCGAAACTAATAAGTTTATTGAATCACCAACATCTAGTTTCTTGAGACGTTCGACCATATCATTTTGGGTAAGTTCAGTTGTTTTCTCACCATTGATCTAAAATTTGGAGAAAAAAGTTAAAATTTGTCGCGGAGGAGAAAATAAGGTAAGTGAAAGACTCATAACCATTTCCACACATCTAACAACGAAGTCCAAAATGCTACAGCATAAATTAGAGTAATCGCAGCACTTCTAGAATTGAATTGAAGCAAATAAAGCATTGCATGTGGTAAATAGAAAAGAACGTAAAAACATAACCACTTCCACAGAAAAAAAATTACCACCTGTAGTAACCTATCACCAGCTCTTAATTTATTAACCGCAGCACTATCTGTTTTCACAGTACCAATATAGAATAGTCGTTCACCTTTAGCAGTTTCACGACTCGTTATGGTAAAACCGAATCCGCCACTTCCTAAGAAATATTGTATCAGTTCCTGCACAAAATTATATTCTTTTCGCAAAATCGCAAATTATATAACCATCAATGGAATATTCTAATATTTTGAGGAACTGCACCTTCCAACTATTTATGGAAACTAATAAATTGTAGGAAGATAAACTAGAAGATGACAAACTTTTAACAATTTCCACTGGAAATGTTATCCCAAGAGCTGTTGTGTTGGCCTGCTGCAGCGCAGAGAATATTGGCCGCTTTTGCAAACTGCTCGTTGATGACTGACTACGATGAGAAATTGCTGGAAGTCAAAAAACACATAGTTTTGCAAGGCAAACATCAGAATCATTTAACATAATATCTAAAATATACCAGAATGTACTGCATAGTAAAGCCGGGAATTTACCAGAATTGCTTGAATATTCAGTTCACTGCAACCTCGAAATAATTCAATTCCATGCCCGAACGAAAGGGTACCAATTTCAAAAAGGATGTTGACAGTTCCTAGCATTTACTTGTCTTCATTTCTTTATTATGCCGTCCACAGTTCAAAATAATAAACAAAGTAACCATAATAATAAGATTGCTAAAGCTTTTAATGCGATACTACTAATAGTACTAAGATATAAATGTTCGTCAAATGTACGTAATTGCTTTAGTTATATTTTAATTCGGCTGTTGCGCTGCTGCCTTATGCTCCACATTATTTGGATATCGACTTAAATTAGGAAGGAATTCCCTGCCGTCGTGAATGAAAAAATCCCATAAATTTCACTGAATAATTTGTGGACAATCAAGAACCTACTATCGCTTGTAAATGTTTCTATTGAGCGATCGACTGTTAAACTTGGATGAGCAACTGCCTGCATTTCATGTAAGTAGGCACGTGCTCTTGAGATCGACATCTGTAAAGTGAAGTTGAAATTGCTGAACATTTCGCTGTTTACTGACATAATTTCATTCATCTGTATTTCTAAAAAACCATCTGCCAAATGTTAGCAAAAAGATGTGCATTGATTGAGCCGGTGTAACACTACTTTTTGGTTATTGACCTGATAAACAGGACGTTGGTTGATTTCTACAATACGGTCGCCAATCCGAAGACGTCCATCATTGCCAACTCGACCCTCATCGTCAATTTGCCGGATTTCTACAGCTTGTAAGCGCATATTGTTTGATGGATCATGTACGGGTGAAATCTGAAAAAAAAACAATTAAAAGTTCCGAAATTGAATAAACTTAGGGGTTTTAGTTTGATGCTCTTCGACTTATTTCAAAGATGAAGGGACGACACGGTGACTAATTTATAAGTTTTCATTATTAATCCACTGTTCATTACTATTTGCAAGGATCGATTGAAAAGTGAAAAGAAATCAGTAGGGCATGTTTGATACATGAATCAGAAACATAAACTCTTCTGATTCACTCTGTCCTCAATAGGTACCTTACTTTCCCTCATTTCGAAAAAACACTCGAATACTTCATTTTATTTGAGGTTGCTTGATCAAGATGATATAACAAACGGCTACTGAAGATGATTGTTGTGAAAGGAAAAATAGACATACCTCAATACCCAAATTCATATTAATAGTGATATCTGAAAGTATAATCACTGTTTGTTCTCGATTTGCTGCCTCCATCAGTGGTATTAATTTCATATTTTTCACGTCTCCTTTTACTGTACGACTTTTGATATTACTTGTTAATTTTTCTTCCAGTCGTTCTTTGGCATCGAAAAAATTATCAGTAAGACGCGATTTCCTAGCAGATGTTCGAGTCATCAATGACTGTTTTGTGAAAATTGGCGATTCTTGAGATGGTTGACAATCAGCATCTAGAGATAAATATAAGACCCCAAGCATTATAACTTTAAATATATCCATGGAGATCATCTTGTAGGATATAATTTGCAGCTGTAGGCATAGAAAGTTTAATTAAGTCATGGGAGAGAGAAAAAGCACTAATAAATACAAAATTTAAAGCAGATTCTTGATGAATAATGAAAAGTGAAAGAAAATGAGGATATATTTAAACATTTCCGTTACCGTCTTGACTGAGAAATACATGGTTAAGAAAGTGAATCAACAAGGAACAATTTTCAAAATTTTTGTTTTTACTAAGACCTCTTTGTTCTTAGTCAATTACCCAACAAAAAGTCAAGGGTATAAAAAAACAAATCAATTACAATGGATTACAAAATAAATTAAAAACCTGGAGATATAGTAACCCGATATTTACTTCTCGGTGACCCGCTAACATTTTTCAGTGCAGAATGATAGATACGACATATATCACTACGTTTCTGATCAAAATGTGTCAATGGAAGAGACAATGGAGAAACGTATCCAGAACCCGTTATAACTGAGGATGACGATGGCTTTTGTTGCAGTGTGTGGGCATTGTCCGAAGTCACTCGTAAACCATCAGCTAAAATAAATTATTTAATTTGTTCAAATCACATCATCGTAAATTGTGCAAATGAAACACAATAAATAAACTATCGTATGTGTTCCTCTTTGCAAACGACTACCAATTTCTTTGGAAAAAATTCCCCAATAAAACTATTTTTAAGCGTATTTTAAATTTGTCTAGCGTCATTGTTTCTACAAGTGAAAACTTTGCAGTTTCACCTAACAGTTTGAAATATTTCCTAAAAGCCATCAGCTACTAGCAGAAGAATCAAGTAATCCAATAACATTTCAAGTGGATGTGTGTGTGGGTGTGTGTATATGTGTGTGGCTGTGTGCATACAACAAAACGAACTTGGCGGTACAGCAATATTCGTTATTTCAACAATATCACCATCGTTGGAACTTGAAATGATGTTTAATTTACTATCTAGTGAACTTTCTGTTGATGCAGCGGTCTTTGGAGTTGCCGATGAAGAACTTGATGATGTCGCTCCGTTGATGGCAAATTGAGAGGCACTTGCTGGAGTCGAATCCACTACAGCAAATCCTGGTTCGTCGTAGATCGCTAATATCTAAAACAAATACTAAATTGATTTGAGAAGTCAATGGTCTACCATAACTCTTAGAAAAGTAATTATCTGACCACGGAATTATAAGTTAATATATATATAGTTGAACAATATATATATAAGTTAAACAATATATATATATATATATATAATCTAAATCCTAAACATTCATCAAATCTTTTCATCAAGCGTCTATTTCATCTGAAGGATGGATACTAACAATTCAAAAAGTCTTCCACTTATTTTCAACTTATTTACGGATTATTTTAATTCCAGGTAATTCACTAATACACAATATGTAACTCGTAACAGCTGTCGCAGTAAAGTTGCAAGATTTGAAACCTTCTATGATTTTCACTAACCTGATCATTATTCTCATCAAAAACGTCAAAAAGCTGGTCATCGGGATCCAGAATGCCACCATCTCGTAAGCATTCAACATGATGAACAAATACATAATGTTCTGAGGGCTATAAATTCTAACACGCTAATAATGTAAATGCATCAACAAAATGAACAAGAAAAAGTCAGATATTCGTTTTAATCCTCTTCAAGCAATTTCTCTAACTGACCAATATATCGAAAATCTGACCATTACTTGTCCAAACTTCAATGAAAGCTTAACTGAAATTTACTTACTGTAACATAATTTGCATTCTGTTGGCAGTGTACGATGCCAGTGGGACCGATAGCAGCAGTATCTGTTGTTGTGGACACCGTATGATACATAAGCTGATGATGATGAAGGTAAAAGAGGGAGAAAATTCTCACCCTTCTCTTCTCAAAATCGATCTTTCAATGCCCCTCTTTTTGTTCGAAATATATTAGGGAGAGGAGAACGATAGGTAAACCGTCATTCTTTCATAATCGGATCCATATCATTCCTGATTGTGAGTGATGATGAGAGTTATAATAGTAAAGCAGACTAATGATAGTAAAGATAACGTGTGTCAAATGAAGAGTGATGTAAATTGGTTATTAAATACACAGCGGCAATACTTATTTACCATCATTCATAATACCAACAAAGTCGAAACTAACGGAATTGATCGTTAGGACCATTATGATAACCGGAATTAGGAATACAGCCCGAACAGGGAATACCAGTTCTAAGATGTAACACAGTAACAGTAATTTGTTCACTCAACAAATCACTGATGCAACGCATCTTTTGCAGGGATTTTTTTTACGGAAAAGTGGATTCCCGAAAAACATGAATGTAAATGCACTGCATAACAATATCACTTGTTATCTTTACGTATACACGTGAATCTAACTTGTTGTTCTCCGCATTTAATAAAGTATTCTCGGTACATACACAAAAATGAAATGTATGTTGCCCTCCATTTCATGCAATCTAATTCCAGTTCTAATTTACAAATTTTCCCTTCTTAACGATGCGTCCCCTAGAATATGGTGCTTTCTCTTCCGTAAGAACATAATCTGAAGCGACGTGGGATGAGTGTGAGACGGTACCATTTAACAAAACATGTCACGTCAAATAAGAGGGGTCACCGAAATGAACTAATAATTTGGTCCAGTCATTCAATTTAATTAATTATATCAGGCCATTCTCACAAATGACTAAATTTTTTTTTTGCGGCGATATATCACATTGAAAATAATTGAAAAAGGCCTGCTGTCAAAGACTTAGGTGATCGAAGCGAATAGCCGACTGACAAACAGTGAAAGAAATATTTTCAACTAAACTCATCTCATGGGATTCTGCATGGGTGATTTAAGTGACCCATCCGGTGGATATCGATTGAGTGCTAAGCTACGGTTAACTTAGGAGAGATCGCTCTGCTTACGATAAAATCCGCGAAACAGGAACTACCATTTTTAGAAGAGGCCTACAGAAGATGAAAGTCTGCTACATGCATTAAATTTAGTCAAAAATGGCGGGGGGGGGGGGGGGGGGGATGAGCCGAGGGAAGCATAGATAGAGCGCGATATATGAGTCTCGAGAGCACACACCCTACCTACCGTTACCGATCAATCGATTGTCTCACTTTCCCATGCTTAGGAACTTGTGTATCGATCACGCTGATGATCGATACCATGCAGAGAGGACATGACAGAGAAGATTCCCACCGCCTCGATCACCCCACCTGCATCATACAGACGCACAAACATACATAGATGCAGCAGCTACCTGCATACACACATGCGTCCACTTGCGCACACGCACCATTCTCACTCAGCCAGTTCTCCTACTTATGGATTATAATCCCGTGGTATCCTGCTAATTGTCTAAGATACCATGAAAAAGTTTTTCCTCTTGCTCCCTTCCATACTTTCCTTGACCACAGATCTCTCGATTTGAACAACAAATTTGTCATATGCAAGCAACCATCTACCGACGATTGCTGACATTGTTTGACATTCCGTTCCACAGGGCCATATGCAATGTCAACGCACACGTAAAAGTCAAATGCAAACTGTCGCTAAACTGAAGTATCCCAAGGAACTAAGGGACTAAACCAAGGATAGGCGATTAATTTTTCTAGAAGGCCATATAAGAAGCTGGAATGATTTTCGAGGGCCGGACTAATATATTTAACTCAATTCTATCCAATACCATGTCCGTATACATGTATATGTATAATATTTCTTCATAAAAAACACTGAATGGAAACATTGTAATGGATTCAGTGAAAATGTTGAGGAATTAAATATGTTATTATTTAATGTTAAGATGATGAAAGATCAACTGACTTTAACATTTAAGTGTTGCGATTTAAGATTAGAATGGCATGCCTATTTATGATGTGAGAAATGAAAAATAGATAAAAAGTTAG
>NW_018108309.1:46432-94936 GCF_000183805.2 Loa loa | reverse complement strand
AAATTTGTCATATGCAAGCAACCATCTACCGACGATTGCTGACATTGTTTGACATTCCGTTCCACAGGGCCATATGCAATGTCAACGCACACGTAAAAGTCAAATGCAAACTGTCGCTAAACTGAAGTATCCCAAGGAACTAAGGGACTAAACCAAGGATAGGCGATTAATTTTTCTAGAAGGCCATATAAGAAGCTGGAATGATTTTCGAGGGCCGGACTAATATATTTAACTCAATTCTATCCAATACCATGTCCGTATACATGTATATGTATAATATTTCTTCATAAAAAACACTGAATGGAAACATTGTAATGGATTCAGTGAAAATGTTGAGGAATTAAATATATTATTATTTAATGTTAAGATGATGAAAGATCAACTGACTTTAACATTTAAGTGTTGCGATTTAAGATTAGAATGGCATGCCTATTTATGATGTGAGAAATGAAAAATAGATAAAAAGTTAGGAAATCGCTACATAAAAGCAGCATTGATTAAAATTTGGGGAAATACAAGGAGCGGCGAGGAGGGGGACAATAGACTTTTCCCGCGGTTCCCAGGACAGAAAAAAACTTGCTGGAAGGTCCACCAGATGCCCAGATCGGAACATGTTGAGAATAACAAATTATCATAAAATTAATAAAGTGCAGTAAAAACAGTGATCTAATCCAAAGCTTAACAATAAACGATTTAATGAATACATTTAAAGAGTACTCTCGAAGCATGTTGATGCAATGCCTTAGAAAAACAAAAAAACTCGAGTAGTAGTCCAAGAAGAGAACATTTCCAGAGTCAGAAATGTTATTTGTTTGATAACAATAAATATGAAATGAATAATTTTAAGTAAAATATGAATAAAATGTGAATAATTTTAAAAGAAATATGTTTCAGTTTTTAACAACTCTCAAACAATTTTCCCGGTACAGCTAAGACCTGTAAATCTTTCCATAGAAAGGAAGAGAGAAGAGAATGATTTTGGGAATCAGAAATGTTATTTGTTTAACAACAACTAAATACTAATAAGGTATTATGCAGGTAACAATTAGATTTGTAAACAATGATAGATACGAACTTGGGCACTCATGGAAGCAATAATGTTGATATTAATATCAGTATTGTAATCAACGTACACTGCCAATGCAAACTATAACATTTCACAGATGTTTAAATATGATCAACAAATTCAGAAATGATTACAATTTCAACTTATAATTCAAGCTATCACATCCTTTTTACTAATTTAGTTATTATAAGATATTTCGAAAAATCTGGCACAAATTTACAAGTGTAATTCTTTAGAAACGTATATAATTAATTAGTGAGATGGAGCTTGAGAACGAACTTACTCGTCCGGTGGCCTTTTTGTATCGCAAAATAGATGCTTTAATGAGGTCGCTAACAGTCATATGACCATAACATGGTACTACCACTCTTACCTTACCAAAATGTACTGTCACTTTTGCTTTCATTTCTTCTGTTCAATCTCCCTTAAAAAAGCATACATTATTCAGTTGATCATTTTCACTTTTTGCAACAACATTTCACAATTAAACTTTACAAGTAAAAGCACAGAGCAAAGAAAGTATATAAAACAAATAATAATTAAGAGATGAAAAGCCTTCGTCTAATTAAGACGAACTTTTCGACATACATAACGACAAAACATCGCTCAACATATATAGGTTTAGTTGCTATTGTCTAACACAGTCGAAAAATGCTTCGCTTTCAGTAGAAGCACCTTATAATTATTTATATGTCTTCTGCCGGAACCATAATAGGTTTCAAAATTAAAGTGAGACTGCTGATGGATGAACGTAATGATATGATCGTAATGGATGGAATACGACTGAATAATCCACAGGTTAAAAACTCGAAAAAGTTAAGGAAGCTTCAAATAAAAAAACTTTGTGCTACTGACTTTTCAAAAAAACTGTTAAATAGGAATTTCTGATTCCCTAGTGGTTGCGGGCAAGATTTTAAAATTCCTTTTTTAAAATATTTTGCAAAAAACGTAGGTTAAAAAAACTCGACTTCATGCCGCATTTCATTTCCGAGATTTCTCAAAGGAAACTATATTGATTAACTTTACGGAAAACTCTGAATAAAAAGTTGGCAACTTTATTTATGATTAGCAAACTCTCTAATGTAGGAAATACTTTCAAAATTGTTGCAACACGGCCAAGTTGCGGGAGGAATTAAAAATTAAGAACTAGAATTTTCTTCAAAATTTTCAAAACTGACTGAATATATTGAGAAAGAAAAATTCAAGTATTTCTTTTCGAACAAATCCAATGTTGCTAAATGAAGAAAAAGAACAACGCTCTGAAAGTGAAATAGAACATGATGAATAAAATTCAATTTTCATTTAAAAAACAAAAAACAAGAACAAAATATTGATCAGTTTTGTAGATTAGAATGCTGATAATGAAGAGAAACATTGGGAAGAAATAGAACGATTTCCTCCTGATTTCATCCATCTTTTCCATCAAGGATTACTTCTCTCTCTTAAATTTCGACAATATATGGGTAGTGATGAGGAAAAGTTTGCAACTAAAAGGTTAATTTCTTTTTTGATTTCATAGATTATCTGGAATCGATTGCTGTAAAATTTAACCTAAATGTATTTTGACTAGCTAGTGAACTTATTCTTAAAGGAAGTATTTTGCACACATTTTTTTTTTTGGAACGACTACACTTATATGGTAATAAATTTAATGGTACAATTTTCCAGTGGATAGAGAGACCAGAAATACGAATTGAAAGTTTATTATCGGATGTCCGAACAACGATTATATGCTTGTGTGTAATTCTCATTCGAGCAGATTTTTTTGCACTGATCCAGAAAAGTTTGAACCGATACATGCTTCACTTACCTTAACAACAAGATAAAGGAATGACTAATAGCACGGCTCTAATGCCAAGCTATAAGAAGCCAAGCTGGACTCTTTCTAGTGGAAGCTGTTATATGACTGAGTGTTGCTGAGAAGTGATGCATTAAATCTTGATATTACCGCACTAATAACGCATTATCCCTTCATGTTTATTTATCCGTTAAGATTTAAATTCTATATTAATTTATAGTATTATTCATAAATTTCTCAACGTAGTGACTGTATTGCCTCCGTAAAAGTGATCAGTATATAATTATATCATCTATTTTAATTTCAGAATTTCAAGTTACATAAGTACGGGTATTTACTATACATTCCACTCAGCAATGATAACATACAAAAAAGGTTGGGTAGCAAGGAAGTGATGATTAGCATTCTAAAAAGAATTTGTTAGTGATATGGGAAGGGAATGAAATTAAAGAACGGAAGATCTAGATCGATTAGTAGAGGTGAATCATTTAAATGAATAACACTTCACATTGGAGAAATGTCATTGGTGGTAATGACCCCTGCCTTCTTATCAGGGTATTGTGAAGAGATGCAAACTGATATTGCACAATATGTTATCTTTGTGATGATTACAACTTATCACTTCTCACAGATTTCTCTCTGTCAATTTTTCGAATTACTTGAAGCACTTCAAAACTGAGTTTTGCAACAAAATTTTCGCCTAAAAGATTTTAAAAATTTTGAAATTGTTTAACAGAGCGATTTGCACAGCTTCAGTCCTTGTTACAGAAGATATAATATTCAAATATGCGTGCGCTACAGTTTTCGAAATCCCAGTGGAAATATCTATGAACAGATCAACAATCTCATTCAGTTCCTGGTTTTAAGTTACAATTCTAAGGTTTCATTAGGAAAATTTCTAAAATGATTTATAAATACAGATAATAATTGCAAGACATGAAGAGACGCCAAGGGCTAGCAATGTTAAAGGGATGAAAGAACGACCAGACAGTTATGACTTACTGTATTTACAGTAACTGTCATGATTAATTGAACTAGAAAACAAACCGCTTCATGTAGCTCGCAACGGATTACAGAAATGTGGCAGAAGTGAGGAAGATGCAAAGAAGATTTTCTTTTAAGAAGTTTCAATTGCAACTGTTAATAAAAACTATTCAACTGACCTTTTCAAGCTTGAAATGAAGAAGATCAATGATTTTGAACCGTAGAGAACTGTATTTGTAAGTTTTTTTAAAAACAATACCTATGACATTACGCTATACACTTCATCATATTTAGGAATTTTAAAGATTTGAATTTGATAAATACAGCAGGACAGGACAAATAGTTTGTGGCTCCACTCTGGTAAGAATGAGAAAAAGGCTAAACTAAATATGTAGTAAACAGCAAGGTAAGAAGTCCATGGTTATTGAACGATTCGAAAGGATGGTTGCTTAGGGTACGATTATGCAATAAATACTCATGTGATATAATTTAATTGCGACAAATTGAAGAAGAATTACTCCATGATATTAGCAGTAATCAAAATGTTAAGGAATATCAACAGAAAAGGACGAAGGATCTTTAGGAAAAAAAGATGCAAACGGGTTAAAAGCATTGTCGACGAACAGCTAACATTACTCTTCTTTTTTTTATATCACCAATACATACATATTCATGCAAATATCTACAGACGATTTTTTACATTAAAATATAAACCATTAGGAAAGGAGCATCGATGTTTTAGGACAAGAAAAGACGTGAAAGATCCATTTCTAAATTTATCCTTCCAATTATCAATATGCAGTAAAAACAACTTTGCTGTAATAATGGAAAAAAAAAGAAAATATCATCTGAACAGCTTGAAAATACAAACAGAACAGTAAGGAGAAAAAATAAAATGCATAGAAGAGAGACAGATGAGAGATAATAAAATTCAAAATTGAATTTTTGAATTAGAATTTAGATAATCGAAAATGTAAATCCAATTAGAATTTTACTAAACTAGGAGTACAACTATTATTTCTAATATTTCCATTAAAACTGTCATTTCCAATATTTTCATTTATCATTCAGAGAAAATATTACACATAAAATTATAGTTTTCCATAATTTTTATTTTGTCTTTTTATGAAAATTAAAGGTTGGAATAACGAATAACCGAAATGTGAACAATCCATTCTTTTAATTTTCATATCTAAAAAGTGTATAAAGTTGACAGAGTTATAGTTGAAATGTCTCATTAAGAATTTCGAAATTTTAGGAATATTTTATAAAAACGAAAAGAATGAACTGTTGAAATGGAAATTCAACTGATTCATTTACATTGTAATTCCAATATGCAACCGAAAATGTGTTTGAAAAGTATTCTCTGTTTATTAAGAAGAAATTTCCCATTTAGTATAATTGAAAGTTGATAATAATGTCAATAATAAAATAATAAATATGAAAATTTTCAATGGAAGATTGTATAATATTTGACTTAATACTACTGAATTATCATTGCTATTTTAATAGAAAGTGGTGGAAAAAAGGCCTTAACTGTATTCTTTGTATTAGAAAGTGATCAAAAATTCAAAAAGCTAATTGTATTTACTTATTTGAGGAGGTTTCAGAGTTAAATTTTACTCGGAAAAGTCTTAAGATACAATAGAAAAGTTTCAAAATACGTTCCACAAACACCAAAATACATTGATGCAACTTTGTCAGCTTAGGAAAATGATGGCATGTTTTCGGAAATTAGCGCTACTCATGTCCATTTCCACTACCATAAAAGGAGTATGAAAGTAGCTGCAATCAAACTTCAGTTGATAATTACAGGTCAAATTATTCTATCCATTGATACGAATTACTAAATTTCTTTCATTTCTAAGCAAATATCAAAATATGTTCATTAACCCTTTACAACGCTTTTTCCCGCTCGTAAAGTACATTCGCAAAGCTATATCATAATTTTTTGCTAATTAAACTTCATTGATTGAATTAATTCTTAGATGTCAGAGCATTATCACTTGCTGATTTATCGCTATGATTCACTTTCCTTTATTGTTACGACACTTAATGCCACTTTAGGAAAATTTGTATAAATAATTCGGCTTAACATCACTTATTCATGAGCAGAAATGATAACTTATGATAAGGAACTCGTTCGGAATTTTTGGATGCAATACTGAAAATGGGAATTGTAGAAGTTCATCACCTCCTATAAGATACTGATAACAACTTTTGTGACATTTTACTTTCGAAAGTAACTTTAAATCTATAAAGAATGATTCTTTGACTCATAGAATAACAGCTACGTGAATACGTGAATTTCTCGTTGAGTAAAATTTCGAATGAAAGAAAATTACTGATAGAACAGATTTTCCACGAATAAAAAGCATACAAAATCTCACAGTGGCAAACGAGTACGAATCTTTTATTCAACGAATAATCTTCTGGTAGGGGATTATCAGTAACTTGCTTTATTTAAATAAATTTACGAAAATGTCGTGGGGAAAAGCGGGATGATAAACTTCACCTGAAAGAAGAATGGAATTGCGACATCAGTTATCATACGGTATTGGTGGGCGATAAGCATTTGTTCTGAAGCCGTTTGAGGTCTTACGATTGTGAGTCAAAGGTCATGCAGGTAAGTAAGCTTACAAAATGGTAAATATTCAAAATTCCTTCATTTTTATTATTGATTTCTTCTTAATCAGTACATTTACTTACGAGCCAACAGTCGATTAATCAAATAAACAAAAAGCGAATGAGTGAGTGGGAGGTAGAGTGCTCTCATACCATCATATTTAACTCTTATGTCAACAAATCTCTCTGCCTCATACCACAGTGTGCTAATGGAAACATTTCACAGTTAGCCGATTCAGGAAAAGGTCAAACGATAATGACTATACGGTAAACAAGTGAAATAAATAAATAAGCAAATGATAGTAAAGAATCCATAATGATTAGGTTTGTTGGCCAAACAAGTATTTTTGTCTTCGAATAGTTGGAAATTTTGAAAAATTGCAAATTCTGTGAAAATTATTAAGAAATAAAAAATTATTAGTATTATTAAGCTTAAATTTGACAAATTTCGAATTTATAAGATTGCATAGCACAGAAAATTCGATCTAATCAGTAATATTTTACTTTGAAAATTTATTCCAAGTTGTTAAATTTTCAGTCAAGCAAAATTTGATTGATTCAATTGGCAAAAAAAAGGAAAAAAAATTGCCGAAGAGAAATGCATATTGCAAATAAGTTGCTCTTTATTTACATAAATTTTTAGGTGAATAGTAGCACTTCGAAGAGATCACATTTGTCGTTCATCATCGAGCGTTTCTTCAAAGAGAAATCGATTAACCAATACCAATACCGCGGTTTGAATAAAATCAATAAAACCAATTAATTGGTCATAAGATTAAACAGTTTTAAATAAAAAGAACGACTTTTCGAAATTTTTAAAAAGGTAAACTTCCATATAATTTGAGAACGTTATATGTCCTGAAAGGAAAAACTCTGATAACAGATACTGTTCATCATTTATTAGAGGACGAAGACGCATACTATCGAAGAAATGACAATCTGCAGATATGAAAGGATAAGATCGGTTTGAAGTTTTCAGAAACATTTCAGGTGAAAGTGAAATGCTGTGCAGATACAAGCAGCTCCATACAAAAATTTTTTCACTAATACTGTCTGTAACAAAAGCATTTCAGGATATTTTTTTTTGTACAATCAATTAACTCTATAGGAAAGAAGAGATACGCAATGCTGATCAAAAATTGGAAAAGCGAATAGAGGAAAAGATTATTATGGAAATGGTTAACACTTTGGTGTGTCACGCCGTGTAAGCCTAAGAAATGCGCGGAAGTCATAAAATTTGATAATTATTCCTATGCTACTGTGACCTTCTCTAACATGATCACACTTTTCACTAAGAGAAATGATGACTCATACAAGCAATTTATTATTTCCAGTCAAGAACAAATTGTATACCTCATTTTGAAATGAAAAATTAGCTTATTCTTATCAAGGACTTCTGGAAAGTTACACTTTAGATATGTCACGAGATGAGACTGAATGTCACCAATGACAAAAGTATTGTGAGATGTTGGTAAGTTTACACTTTTTTTAATTGAATATATCCAATAAAAAAGGGGAATGGAGGTAATATTGACTGATAAAATAAGATGACAATTTTCTGCAATAAAAACTGTAACTTAACATCTATTTATGTCTCATAAAATTAGCAAAAAGTTAAATAAAAGTGTGACAGGTAAAACATTAAGGGCAATATTTCGATTTAATATGCATCATCCACAACCATGACAACAGGGCCACCGAAATGAGACCTCTTGGCAAATGTGAGTGATATAGCGACACGAACATCTGCTCATTCTTCAAGGCAATGAAGGAATATATCAAACTGCAGACATATATATTTTTTATTATTTGTTTTTCATGATGCTGTACATCCTATTTCTAAAAGGAATTATATCCTAACGATGACAATATATGACAATCTCCCGCCTTAAAATTAAGTAAAATTTCAAACTGCTGGCACTAAGAGGCAACGGAATAAAATTTTGAAGTTTTGCAATTTCATTTTATAATTATTCCTTTGCAAAATTACTATTAAAAAAAGAAAGAAAAACACTGCATTTTTAAAAATAATTCAAAAATGAAGCATTACAGAGAAGAAGTCACGAATAAAAATCTCTAAATTGTTACTTTCGCTCTTGAAATTCTTTCCTTAATTAATTCAATCTTTGAATTTACCAAAAAAAAAAATTTAAAAAGTTGTATAAACATGATTAATCGGCAACAAATAATCTTGCATGCACATGTCGTCAGTGACACGGACTAGCAAGCAATATCACCACTGAAGTTTAACGAATTCAGTTTTGATGAGATTATAAAGCTCATAGAAAGTTTCGCAGAAATATCGAACACAGTTTGTTGGCCAGTTATCGGAATAATGAATCTTTATTTTTTCAGTACAGATCTTTTCTATTAATTAAAAAAAATTTTATTATTTCATTATATAAAATCAGAATAAAACTAGAAAAGTTTCATTATTTTATTATTAAAAATTTTATTATTTTATAAAATTTTATTATTGTTTTTATAATTTTCTCGTTTCTTCCAATTCATTTATTTCTGCTTATATTGTTGATAATTTCCAACACCACTTTTTTTTTTTTGACAATTTATCCTTTTTGATGAGTAATGTTAATAACAAGCATTGTCCTCTTTCGGTAGTCAGTAATCTGTTGTTTGTGGAAAATCGAAGCCAATCCTGTCATTTACAAAGCATTAACAAAACCGGGCTATAATGATGCACCATTAGACTATGTTTGCTTTGTTCACTTAATCGATATTTGATTCATATGATTCGTTTCTGGCAGAGTTGCAAATAACACTGATAATGAATAGTTTTAATTTAAGAGCAGTTAATGATTATTATTGATAGGTCTGAGAAGTGTTTTGTTTGAAGCAATTGCTGAGATCAGATTATCATCTTGTTACAGATAGTTTCAGCTAATCTAATAACTAGTAACTATGACAAGCTGAAATAGAGGAATAATTGATTTTTGAATAACATTACTAACGCGACAAAATTCTAAAATCAATAATAAGAAATGGAAATGAATGAAATTTAATTGTTTTAAAAATTTCGAATATGAATTTAGGAAAGCGATACGGTCATTTAAGCGAGGGTTAAGAAATAAGATTGACGAAGCTAGTTAGAAGGAGCCTGGAAATATTTTTGTTACTACAAATACATTTGCAGAAGTTGCAGTTTGACCTTGCAACTCCTCAGCTTTTCCTAATCAGCTTTTTTCAAGAAAGTTATCCGGAAATGTTGAAAAGAAAGCGAACTCTTCGGGAAATGTCGGAAAATGAACTCGAAGCTGTAACCAAAGTTTTTTCACCTGGTCGATTCTTTCAAAAGCATTCAAAATTAGATCTTCAAGAAGAAATAATCCATTGGTGGGTCTTGAACATATTACTATTTCGTTAAATATTCATTTCTAAGTAAACTGGATAAATTTCGTGATTTCGCTAATTTCTTTTTCAAACTTTTCAAAGTTATTGAACTCAGCATTAAAAAAAAAATGTATTTAACTCAATCTATTAAGTAACTAAGTGTATTTTTTCTTTTTGTATGAAAACTTCCAGGATTTTGGAGAATGGTCTAAGAATCGACCATGAATTCACGTTACTTGAAATGGACGACGGTAGTTATGGCATACTTACTGACGAAAACGGTTGCAGCTGTTGTCAGAAATCAGTGCTATCTGGTAAGAATACATTTTATTGCTATTTTGACAGCTGAAATTATGGGAAGATATCTTCATATTCAGTGATAAAAGTTCGTTGTTATTGACTTCAATAAGTGAATAATTAGAAGTTTAAATATTTATATGCAGAATTTCCCAAGTCATTACTTATTCATTACCTATCTCATATTTTATTTCTATCCTAAATTTTTTATAATAAACCGATCTGAACGCAACAATTACACCAACACCAGATGAATCAAATAGTAAAACAATAATCGTCCGGAACTGTCGCCGTCATATCAACTTCGTCCGTTGAAAACTTTCCGTTAGGAATGTCCGAACAGTTATAAGATTGTTGTCTGAACGATTTGATGGTTGTCATACTATTCATTACTTTATTTTTTAAATTCTGTCAATTCCTTTTAACCTTTAGTTCAGTTTTTTAAATTATATTTATGAGTCATATTTTCCGGTATTGATTTAAGTTGCAGCTAAGATAACTACTGAGAGGACTCAGTAGAGCTATCCTATCAACTAACCATTTGTACTTTGACAGTTTTAAATATTTCATTTCCCTCAGGTATTTGGAAGCCTCAGAAAGTGAGCAGACGAAAAACTTATTTTTGAAAACACTCTTCATTTCAGTGGTCTATTAGTATATCTTCATATTTATCCAAAAGGTATCGCATCAGAAAACCAAAATTTCCCTTTCCTCGATCGGTCTTCTTTTTCATTTCCGTCCTTGACAGTAATGAATGATCATCTGTTATTAATCCTCTTTCTCCTAATCATTTTAGGTCTGATTTATAAATTTATAAGATTTGAGAAAAGAAAGCACTGTTGTAATTGGGAATACGCTTTAAAAAACGGTATGGATAGAGTAGCAATAAACAAAATGTCGATAATTTAAACCAAAACCTTCGTCTTGAAATCGTGAAGTTTCGACAGCCTGAGTGGTATTAAGATATTACGGGAATAGCTGTCACTCACATTCTTCTCTTGATAAATTGGAGGACAGATTTGCAATGAAGGCATATATTTTCGACTAAAGTCCGCTTATTTCAAATTTCTTAATGTTTTCATGCTTGAAGAAAAATAATCCATCCCTTTCTATGAATTATTTATTTCATATTTAAATATATTACTTAACTTTTTAAAAGTGCATAGAAACTCACTAAACGGCTTTATTTGGTAATATTTCCTTTCAATAGTTTCATAAATTTTCATTTTCTTTTTTAGTAGGAATTTCAACTTAGCCTTTTCTGCCTTTTAAAATGCAACAATCCGTACAAAATTTTGACGAATGCAGGAAAACGTCATTCATTTCAATAATGTCACCATTTCTTGCAACCTGAAGTAAACTTATTTTTAATTTTAGGTAAAGAAATGTTTCTTTGCTGTCATCCATTTTAAACTCAAACTTTTTATCACAGTTCTACCGTCTAATCTTCGACGAGAGTTGTGCTTCATTCATGTTCTAAAAACAGAAAAGTTTTCTCAGAAATTAAAACGTTTAGAATTAGTTACGAAGGTTAAGGCAATTCTACAAAATAGTCACATTTAATTTCCGGATAGAACGATATCATAATAAACCAAAATTAGCTCGGTGATATCTCTCTCATAACATAATATTTTACTTTAAGTCACATATTTGTGTCAGTTGTTTCAACAAATTTAATTTTTAATAAAGTGCATCTTGCTTTAAAGATGCCAATCAAAGTGCAGAAGAAGAAGTCGTAAAGAAAAGATCGGAGAATAGTTCGCAAGCTGAAATGAGTGGATCGATTGTTGTAGAAGAGATAAGTCAAATTAAATCTGAAACTAATGTTAGTTTCTATGTGATAAAAAAAAAGGATGCATTTTTCTAATACACTTACGATTTTAGGCCTTTTCTTGTAGAAGGAGGACTGGATGAGGAAAACTTTTAAACTCTTCAAAAGTTTGAAGTCCAAACTACCATGAGTCATCGATACCAAAGGTCACAAGCTATATTTTTAAATTTCCCTGAATTTACTGACTTACTGGTACTCATTTACGTGACAGATACATGATAAAAAGGTACATGTGTAATGTGAACTTAATGTTACATTATGACGTGCCGTGAATTAAGCTTTAACAAAAGTAAGCTTGTTTATTTAGTTGTCATCTGTTTATTCCACGTAACTTTGGTAAACAATCTGTCAGAGTATTCTTTTGCATATCAAGTGAATATTCACACAACTGCATGTCAACGTAGCGTTGTATTTTCGGAAGTGCATTTACAGCTATCATTTACCGCACAGTACGACTCGAAATCAGCGATTGTTGGCATGCAACCATTACCGACAAGTTTATCGTTCAATGACAGCATAACAAGGATTGATGAAGGTGATTATTTTTATCAGTTTCGAATTAAAGATGTCACGATAGGATTGCGAACTTTTGTTTACTAGAGTGGGATAAAAGAAAGGATGAGCCTCGTAAGTTTGCGGTTGACGCATTTCCTACCATGCATTTCAAAACTTCCTATTCTGGGTCCTCGCCCAGTGCGATCCTAAGCGAATGCAGAAAACGAGTTCTTTTCAATATTGATTTAAGGATATTTTGTTGTGACTGTCTTAGAAACATCCCCATAATAACTTATAATTATTAAAGGGAATATATCACAAGTAAATGAATCTGTAAGAGTTTCAGGCTCAAGAGTAAATCCAAAAGAGAAATTTCAGGTTTAAGAATAAATTCGGAAAAGAATACTAAGCAACAGAAAGGTGGACTGTCTCAATTTTGCGCTGAATTAGGCAGTTGTTGCATTTCGTTGTTCAGTAGCTGCTGATTAAATGACTTCTGAGATCTAAAATGTATATATAATTGATCTGAAAGGTTAATTGATTAATTTTGTCCCGGCAACTGTTTTGTTGAAACTAGGCAGATTTGTTAGTACCATAATTTTGAGTGTGAAGGATCCATCCGTTAATAATAAATCCTTGATGGAGAGAATAAAATTATGTTTTATCTTATCACGTTCTTTCCACCGTGAAAGATATCTTTAAAGATACTTATATATTTGTCAGTTCTAACTCATTATTCTGCTATAATGCAATTACTGTTGCTTTTATGCTAGTAAATTTCTTAATTGAAAAATTGATAGTTGATGAGATCGAAATCATCTATCGACCGATTCCAACTGATGATGCATCCGTCCAGTTTGGCTGTTGCGGTTACCTTTAAACATCAAGGAAAAAAGTTGTGGCAATTAGTTAGGTGAATAAGTAATGCATGCATGCTGTATCGTTCATGCATGCGTGTGCATGTATCATCTGAAAAGCGTACGATTTTGAAACTGATGTGTGCTCGATAAACAAATGAGCCAATAAAATCAATGAGGAGTGCAGTTTCTATCGATTCATCTCAAGTTATTAATAAGTTATAGTTGTTTACAACGGCAAACAGCGATGCATTGGCGTGCATACATCGGCTGCATCAGTCATCAGCTCAGTACAATACACTTACATGATGCGTCCAGCCATCTGGTCTCTTCAACAATTCGATTCATCAACAACTTTCACATTTTTCTTTTTTTGTTTTTTTTTTGTCCTCAACTCTCTTACCATTGTCATTACTATTGATAGATATGACAGTGGACCTGAGATGTGTCTCTCGTCAAATACTTCTGCTCTTCCGCCATTTCACCAGTGTGATTTATTAGTACTGTCATCTGAAGACCGCATGATGATATCAACGATACATATTCTGGTGAAACTGGTTAACTTGATGACAGCACGGACTTACTTGACACGTTTCATCATTTCTCAGTCTATCAAATAATACATTAAGTACAAAAGACATGTCACCATATCAGATACCTGAAAGAATCCCGCAATTTGTTTGAAGAGGACGCCTTAAAGCAGTGGACACAGGGTTTCGCGTTGCAAGTTAATATCTGCATGCATTAATCGCACTTGTCTGCTGCAATATGCAGGCAGTCCGTCTTACTTTCCCTTTCATATTCAGTTAAAAATTCCACCATACATAATTCCCCACAACATCAAACAAAGAGAGGCACATTTGTCTGGGGCCCTGTGGCCCAATGGATAAGGCGTCGGACTTCGGATCCGAAGATTGCAGGTTCGAGTCCTGCCAGGGTCGCCACATTTTCTCATCTGATAAATCCAAACGAGCGATTTGGTATTATTGCTCACATAAAATAATGGTTGCTATTGAGCATTCAGGCAAAGATGACTTTTGATCATTGAAGGTGCATAGAATATACCAAGTTAGCTGAACCAGTACAGTTGGAATTTCAAGGAGGCTGGCGGGGTTGCCAGTTCGAGTGGTTTCCCGGTCCTCTCACTTTTAATTAGTGTTGTATGGAAACGAACATTAATCATTGTTCATTTAACTTGTTTGTTAAGTAATAACCACAACAAGAAAGTTTTGAGGTTACCTCAAGTTTTTAAATATAATTTAATTTTGTTGAGAAGTCAATTTTATAACAAAACAAGCACTTCTGAGTCAAATTGGAGTGAAGTCCACGCGGCCTGCTACCATTTATGAATTTATGTATCCATTAGTGATAAGAAGGGGAATATCCTAGTAGAAAGTAGAAAAGAAGGAAACAAGTAGCAGCAGTGAACACTTTTGGCTCACATATTTGAGCGGCAGCAATCCGGGATATCGTATACCAGAGAGATTACATTTCAATTATGATCACTAATCACTGATTTGATAATGAGGTTACCAAAGAATAGGACAGAATGGTCATGATGACAGTAAAAGGATAGCCAAGTGCACTCACTTGACAGTCTTGTACTCTCTTGCTTCTCACAATGGTGATAGCCGTCATGTCTCATCCATAGGCTAATTGCGAGAAACGAAATAAAAGAAATTTGTGAAAAAAGAAGTTGAAAAAGCTTGAATCAGTGCTTTGGAGCATGCAAGGCGATAAAAGTAATCATCAAAATATAAAGCAATATGAAACAGTCTGATGGAAGTGACGAATAACTTAGGATGAACTTTGGGGGGATTATTGCAGTCATGATTTTCAACAGCAAAGGGATCCAGTTCAATTCAGTTCAACTCAGCCAACTTAATAGAAAGTAGTCAAATCGTCGAGTTATTTCATGAATAGGCGCTATTTCTCACCAGTAAAAAAGGCAGCGACGATCAACTTTCTACTTTCTGATTATATAAAATAGAAAATCATATAAAATTGAAAGTGGTACCTATCAGGAAATTAAAAAAAGTGAATGTAATTTGAGCAAGTTCAGAATTTTCAATTTAAAAACATTTTAATAAATGAGTTACATAAGATTCTTTCATTTGCTGGTCCGGTCAAAAAAAGGAACAAATCTGAAATTCCGAAAGGACCCCAAATATTTCAGAGGAGGATTGCAAAGTTTTTCCCTTTACAAAAATAATTCCATAAAAGCAATCGCCAGTCGCAGCAAGTTTATGCATAAAATTATTTCTTGATAGCAGGTTGGTAAAATGGTGGTTCGACCCTGGCAGGACTCGAACCTGCAATCTTCGGATCCGAAGTCCGACGCCTTATCCATTAGGCCACAAGGCCGTGTTATCAACTTAATTACCAGTAAAAATTGATTTTCAATCATTTGAAAATGTAAACTGACCGAATCTAAAGAAAAATTAACTATTTTTATGGGAGTTGTAGGAGAAGTATGGTCACAAAGATAGGGACTGGTTAATAGCAATGGCTGTAATGACAGGAAGACGGGTTGGTCGAGATTGAGTAAGTCTGCTTTCTTATACAGAATATCTGCTAGCTTCAAGTTCAAATAACAAGAATTGAACGCTCTCGAGTATGACCTCTCAGATCGATAATGAGCTTTGAAGGAAAATCCTTCAAATCTTTCTTCCATCCTATGTAATTTTTTTAAGTAACATCGATCAGATGTTAAACAGGCTGAATTCCTTGCATTTGAGCTTTGGTGCTTAAACAACGCGAAATAAAATGGAAATTGGGGAGGGGAGCCAACTTCAATCATTTTCTCCCGGTCCGGTAGGCTTTTAAATAATCTTGTTAACATTTCCTGGAGTGTTTGAAAATGAGAAATCAGTTCATATGAACTTCGGTTCTAAATAGTTAAGAAAAGAAGAATACCAAAAGTGATCCGGTAACTTCTGAGAAGCTTCTAGTGTTCTGAATAGGAGTTGTTTCAGGGGAGAAGGCTCATTACCAGAAAATAAAGGAGGGCGGTCGTATTCGGAGTGTGAGAGTTGGAGATTCTATGAAATGTACTGGAATTTTGAAATACTGGAATATTGGAACATTATACTAAAATACTGCATGTGTTGGTGATGGATTCAGTGCTGATCATTAGATAACTTTGGGGAAAATGAAATTAGAAACAGTTTAAATGTAAATTAACTGAAAAACGAAACCAAGGTAAGAGCGAAGAAATGATTCCTCTTTGCGTGCTGCTTGATCAGTTCCTGATAGCTGCCTGACCCTTTCGTTAAGGGAACGTTCCGCTTTTTTACTGACTTGGTCAGTTGCTCCAGTACTGTCCCAGTACTAAATATAATTATTTATTTATACGTTTTCCATTTGGAAAAATTGTTGGTTAATTTTATGGAAGAGTGGTAAAGATTTACCAGAAACTAATTTAGGTTGTCGCCGATTTTCTTTAACCGAGACAAAAACAGGGTTCTTTCTGCCTCTTTGGTTGGTAGTACCTCAAACTTGGGTAATTAAACCTTTATTACGATAAATTTATTAATACAACAAGGAACTTGCAATTACAACATCGATACAACAAATTAATAACGAAAACACTAAGAACAAAAAAGACTAAATTACGCCCGATACTTTGTATCTAACCGACCTCAATGAAACACATTTGTAAAAATGGATTAGCGTTCAGGGCCTTCCGCTTCCTCGACTGGAAGCGTCGAGGGAGGTTCTTTCTACCGTTTTATGATTACAAAAATTAGTTTCCTTATGGAGCACCCATTGGTATTGGATTCTTTGTTGGCGCAAAGGTAAGACGATATAAGCATGTAAAACAAAGATGTATGGCTTTTAAAAAAAGGGATTATTGTTTCTTTATTTCTACTCGCAATATCAGCGACATAGATAATTGTTTATGAAGAAAATAATTTTATGATTACTATTCAACAATCCAAGCCTTCTTCCCACAGATGAAGAAGAAGACAATCCTACAGCATTTCTTTCTCCTCAGTTCAATTAAAAAAAAGCATTCTCAAAGCAAACATTAACATTCTTCAACTGTGACAACATCCATGAAAGTGTGAGATAAGCTGAAAGATCCTGATTCTTGTTGGTCCAGTAGCTTCATAGTGAAATCATAGAGATTATTTGGATTGGAAATATCATCGGATCCTGACTCGAGAATTATTTCGAAAAACTGGGCAATATCTGGTAGAAAGAAAATAGCTCTTTTAATCACTCTACGCTCAAGGAAACTGTCAATTTTCAGGATTGTGAAACGACTTTGCATTCGGTATCACCACCATTTATGTAATCTAATCGAGAAAAGTTTTCCTGAATTGAATTCATCATCACATCCAGATCGTAAGTACCCAAAGATGTTTCTGCCAACATTGGCAGCACACTGCTTAAGCTAAATACTTTAAATGATTGAACAGAATGTCATGAGGTATTATAAATGCGATACATTTGCATCCCAGCTTATTCAAATGGATTTATAAAAATTAAACCAGAAAATAAAAAATGAAATTTGAAAAGACATCTGATTCACTTGTTTTATCCTTGGAGGCAATGGAATGGCAATGGGACGTATGAATACAGCAAAAAAAAATTTGTGGGAAATAGAAAAATAAATTGAAACGACAAAAATATTCTTTCATTCATTTCGCACGTTTTTTATCTAATTAATTATTTGCTCATGCACCCAGTAACCCCCAATTTTCCTATCATAATTTAGCTCGAAATTTGATTGCCAAAATAGCCAACTGATTTAAACAAAAGTGGACTTGTTAGAAAATGACCCACTCATTTTTTACAGTACCAAAAGGACTGTTCTCGATATAAATATACCGGAAAAAAGCCTAAATTTCAGTTTCCTGATCACTAAAACCAGTCATTAGCATTGTCAATCACAGTTCTCTCCATTATTAAAAATGTCCTTTTTCTATCAAATATCCTTTTCTTTTCCTCCTTTGGACGCTTCAGGTATGCAAATTTAACTGCTATTTTTATTCTTGTTTTCTACTTTTATTTTCATACAATTTCAAATTTTAATTTGATTGTGAATACAAATGCATTTCTAAATGTAACATATATATATATTTTATCTATCTTATCTGCGCTTGAAAACAATTTCAGATATCTTAAAATTTCTTAAAACAAATGAATGGAAAACTTACTGTAGTCTTTCTGAGAGAAACGGAAACACTGCAATAAGATAGGGAGGATGCTTGAATTGTCAGAAGTGCTAACCAATCCCAATTATTTCATAAGGGATCCAATTTTCAAGGATGAGCTTGAAATTGTACAGAAGCAATTTTTAAAGCGAATACGCCATTGATGCAGTAGGCATCTGCAGTGACATTAAATTGTTAATTAATATAGCAATTATTAATCTAACCTTATTTCCGACTATACTATTTACTAGGCCTTTGATTTTATGATGTTCCAACTATAAGCTACTAAATAAATGAAAAATATTTCATATTCATGCAAAATAATCTGCAATTTCTCCATTTAACAAACAAAAACTTGGTTAAATTTTCTTCAATGTAACACATTCTTTGTTATTCGAAGATTCCATTAATCACCTTTATTGTTTTCTCTAATTATTTATATTTTTGGATAACCAATTGGTACCTCACTGTCTCAATTAATTACTTCCTACTACAATTTGTGAAACGTTGTCCTACGCCGATTATTCTTACTAGTACGATTCTATCTTCGAATAGAGCTATTTTTGGTGTACGGGATTACAGTGATGGAAGTTCGGTACTGCGAAAATTTAGTAAGAAATTAGCTTTTTCACTAAAGGATTTGATGCGGCCAATCCGCTCGGAGCCAACCACTGAATTTTGGAAGAAGGGTCAGCTATTTCTTCTACTTTCTCGAATTTATCAATCCTTATCAATTATCAGTGGAAGACTAAACATGGAAATAAATCCATAACTGCTAACCTCTCTCCTCATAAATGTATAAAATTTTAATGGAGAAGTTATTAACAAGCCTGAAAGTTTGGAAGGGAGTAAGGTCAACATCGGAAGTCATAGATGAATGGTTACGAACTGTTAATTATAAAAGAGAACAGAACAACCTCGAATAGAATACCAGTTACAGAGTGCAAAGAATCGTTATTATAGGCATCATGGGAACAGAATAAACGTTTACATATTTGTTTTGACCCGAAAAAAATTTTCAATTCTTTCAAATTTTCAGAAGTTGCACTTATAAATGCTTCATTTTGTTCTAGAAATTTATAGAATAAAAAAAAAAGAAAAAGAAAAAAGTAATGGGAACAATTTTGAGTCTAAACTTACAATGTCGTCATGTGGAAAGAGAAATGGTCTAGTTGGGCAACAGTCCTCTCGCTGGCTAGAAATGCTGTAGAAACCTGTAAATGTCCTCGAGTTAGCAGGTGAGGAAGCGATAAGGGACAGATGGCCAACGATAATGGTAATAGCGGAGGTGGATAGGTGTAGTTGAAGTATTTGTATGCTTGGTAGATTAACGGGAAAATCTTGGAGATCGAAGCGTCACGGAGACATAATCGTTGCCAGCGTCACATGTACAAGAGAATCTGAGGTGTTAGTAGAGATTTCGAAAGCATTGAAAGACAAATGCGGTTAAGTTCTAAGAAAGGGTGCTCTGAATTGTCCCAAGCGTGGATTGCGTAGATTGTTGTTGGGTGTGGTTGAGTGGGAAAGGCGTTGGTAAAAACGGAGAGTGATTGGTGACAAAGTATCTCGCACGTTAAAATGTACCACTCAATGAGAAGTTCAAAGAATAAGATACGATATGCAATGAATTGATGAAAAAAGAGGAGTGAAGTGGCACTAAGGGAAGCGCTTCTGGAGCAGTATCAGGTTAGTTTTTACGATGGTTCCTTTTGAAATTGTCGTTCTTCTGAATGCAACGGGCAGTGAAAGGATATCTTCAAACCTTTCATAGCTGCCTTCAACAATGCTGAAAAGGAGATTCAGGAAACAGTATTGCATTAGGCGGAAGCCTAGCCTATCATACTCAGTGATAGGTTGAAGCAAGAAGGAGTTTTGTCCAGACGAGAGGAAGGATTGAAATAATAGCTAAAAATTAGTCCGAGACTGATTAGTCAGGAAATGAATTAATTAGTAGCTCTTCGCTGTTTCACAACGAACTATTATGGTTGTTTATGTATCAATGTATATAGGTATAATAAGTACAGATAAGTACAGGTAAATAAGTGCACATTAATCATAATAAGTATAGGTACAAGGTAAAGTAAATGTAGTCGACGGAAAGAAGACTGAAATCTCTATCGCCTTGTATTTCGTGATTTTTCGCCAGAAATGATATAGCGGCTAAATCCTCTTAAGTGAAGTAGTTAGAAGACAGCAAGCGTGATATCTTGAATAAAGGCAAAAGTTAATCTTTCAGTAAAATATCATTCGCTTATATTTGTTTTGAATTCCAACTACCAAATAAATACTTTTTTCATTACGGTTAGCATTTTTTTCCTGAGGAATAAACAGTTTTTTTTTTTTTTTTCCAGGAAAATTTGAATATGCAGCTACTAGAAACAAATAAAATGAATATCATCTCTCAACACTTCTCATTTTCTGCAGTTATTTGTTACGATTTCTCAGGTTATAAGAAAGTTCTTTACTTACCGAAGGCGTTTGGATACGATTTTGATTGATTATTATTGAAGTCTTAATCCGTTCTTGAATTGCACATAATTTAAAGTATGAGTTCTGATGAAATTTTGATGTCATTTATGCTTTCAATAAAGCTTAAAACATCCCGTATATTGGAGAATGTCGGAAAACAGGAAAAGTACGGCTTGTGCAAACGGCTGCCATTCCGCAACTGATGCCCATGTCTTCATGAATATCAATGATGCAAAGCTCTCCGGTAGCGACTATGAACTTCCAGCGATGGTTAATTTTTGCAAATGTTCGTCTTTGAAATCATTATTTTTTCACTGAAAAGTTCGAGTAATCCCAAATATACATATTTATTGCTTCCTATTGCCGATTATTGATATAACTAATAAGTAGGCTAATGTATAACAAACAGCGAAGTGATGCCATGTGCCGTTATACGGTGTGACATAACATAGAATAATGGTTAGACAGGTTAATCTCATTTAGCTTATCATCAGCCAACAGCTTTCACGATTTATTTCTGCAGCCGACGATGCAAGAGTGTGACGGGATATGTGGTGAAATTTACTCGATTGATCAATTAACTAAATTTCCTTGTCTACATGTCCTATGTGGAATGTGTCTTAATGAATGCTCACTTGTAGGTCAGTTACATTCCCGAATTTATTCCACTATTATTGTCCTTTCCAAACTATCAAACTTTCTCCAAACTTTAAAAATTTTAATGACTACTTGATATACATTTTCGAAGACATTTTTAAACTAAGGGCTGCTCAAAAACTCATGTGGCTTTATTTACCTCATGAGTTTATTTGAAGCTAATTATATTGTATTTAGAACGTGATGGTAAATTTTTGTGTCCAATGCGGGAATGTAAATATCTGAGTTCCATCGCAATACGTATGCATCAATCTGCTGCGATATTTTCTGATAGGAATAGCGATGACAAAAGAAACAATCCCGCTGAAACATCTTCTGTATGGCATATTCATAAACTGAAATTTCATGTGAAATGTTGGAAGTACGAAGAAAGTTTCAAAAAGCATGCAAAAAGTTTCCTCCATCAATTCAATTTAGAAAAAGTTATGGCTGTGGTGTTATTAAGACTTCGGAACAGCGTGCATCGAAATCGATATGACCTGTGAAAGAACTTCATCTTTTTGTCAATTCAAGTGTGACAAAAATATTTATAATTTATAGGATTCTAATTCTTCTTCTGTGGCACCAGTGGCTAAATTACATGCCTCGAAACTTTCGGAATCAGAATCAGATGAAGAGGGAGTGAACAATGATTGATTTGATTTCTGATAAAATTTTTACTAAGATGATAAACATTTTACTGCAATTGTTACATAATGGTCATTATTTGTTTAATGATGCAACCACCAAAATGATCTTCATAAAGTTCTATCATTCAATTTTAAAATGTGTAAATTTCCTCGGAAATACCTGATATAGTTGACTACTCGGGCATTGGAAAACACCCATGCCAATAATGTTCACATACAGGTTCACTAAAATGTTCAGTGTTTAACAATGTTAAACAATGTTCACTAAAACGCATTGTCAACAACTTATCCACTGTTCTTCCCATAATTTGAAGTTAGCGGTAATTACCAAACGGTACAACGAGTGAAAGTGAATAGCGAACACTAGATAAACTGCAAAGCTGAATTTCAAATAATATCAACTAATGTTATACCCAATTTTTAATTGACATTATTAAATTGAAATTTATTCCATTCTAGCTATCTTCATCCTGAAAGAATGAACTGACTTCAAAGTGATCCACTCTTTTCCAGTCGTAGCTATGTGGCCTTTCCACAGCTGCAAGCAAGAAAAACAACTTTTGGAAAGTGCTGCGGAATACTTTAAAATTTGAGCATTTCTATACTGTCCATTCTCAATCAAAGGTTAATTTCCACAACAGATTGATATGATCTAAGCCAAGTTTTAATATAATTTAAAGTTGTTGATATTAGCAACAACCCCATATTGCTGCATCATTTCAAATAAAGATAAACTTGCTGATCGTATTAAAAAAAAAAATTAAATGAACAACTCATCAATCCACTGACAGAAAACATGCCCTGCTTGAAGAATAAAAAACCTTTTAATTAAGCCAATTCTTTCCTTCCCCTGTTGTTATACCATTTAATATTACATAAATGGAATGCTACAAGTGTAATCTGTGGTAGTATTCGGCAGCATGTATTACTGCATCATAACTCTCGATCCAGATCACTTTTTGAGAGTTCCATGATATATCTATTTTCATATTTAAACCGACATTCTCGAAACTTCCACTGATTTGCGAGAATCAGAAATCCTTGAACTGTTGCATAATCATCCTTGTATGCATGCATGCATGCATGATTTGAATTTATATCACATCGAACGTCTGTCTCTTTCACTGGATTAATCAAGCGGTCAAGTTCAATGCGACAGGAAACTCCAAATGTATTGAACTCTGCTTTCAAAGCTAAGTGAAAACTGTTACGTCTTTTTTCTTTATGTCAAGACGTAGATGAGTCATATTTGTTTTGTACATTACAAATAATTGTCGACAGACTATCGAAACACTTCCAGGAACTAAACAAGCAGTTCGAGACAAGAAGTAAAATGAGATAGCGCTGCAACAGTGCGTGTTGGCACGAATCCAGTAAACAGTGAATGTTTGTGGCGCGAAATGTGTGTTGTGTTTTGGTTTCCACGTAGTCTGTTACGCGGGTCACATGAGCCTGAAGTAGGGTCCGTATCCTTTGATAATATTTCTCTGTATCTTACCCGAGAAGACTGATTTAATCAATTAAACATCGGCAAAGAGCCTCATTGGTTAGTTAATTTTCATCTTCGGACACTATTTTTGCTGAAAAATCGAGATTGGTTAAAGTAGATAAAAGCATAATTGGTGCATACTGGCCAAAATAAAGGTGCAGTATATCATGGCACTTCCTCGGCCATATTTCTGAGTCATTGCTTTCGTTCTAAATAAATTTAGTGGTGAGAGATGTGTGAGTTTTCCCGCTTTTACTTGTATCTTTATTTGCTTTAATTTTTAATTTTATTTTGAACGAAGTAGTCTTTCGTATCGATTACAATAAATTGTTATGTTGAATGCTTAATTGATCTCATTCAGATAAGATTTTGTTCAACTTTTCGTCGTACTTTTTGTAGTTCACAAGGTTGGATTCGCGGATTCTCGAAGTTTTCCATTTACTGTAGAATAATTTTTCGCTTTTGTATAAAGCATACCGCCTAAGACGGGTCGGGTATAAAGATAACGGTGATAATGAGTCGTTTGAGACAAACTAAAACCACACAACTTGCTCTATATGAAACAAGGGGAGATAACAACGATAGAATCTTGACGTTTAAAAAAAGGAAAGAAACTCCAAATAACAATGCAAGAATTGGTTAATTTAGTGGATTATTGAAGGAACGTATAATCAGCCGAATGACGGCAGCATCTTTTAGAGAAATTCAATAAGACCTACCAGTGGACCTCGAATTTTAGCAATTAGAAGTGGCGTATTCATTTCATTGATTAAATTATATGGTGCTTGCAGTTAATTAGATTTAGAAAAGGATGTAATAGGTTTACAACTGATCAAATATTTCGTAATTCATCTTACGGAAATATGAAAAAAGTAAGATTTTCTCTAAAGAAATGTTAGCTTGGCTTTCCTCAGCATTTTGTAAAAATACCAAATCCCATTCGTAATTTGTTTTCTAATTCGAAGTCACTCGACTCACCGACAAAAGTCTTAACTTATTACGAGTCTGATTCTGCCGTAAGACTGTAATTGCCGGTGAGTTCATACCATATTAAACCGCCAAGAAAATAGTGAAATTTACTTCTTTTATTTGAGGCTGGAATAGATGTTTCAGGACCGAACATTGCTTAGTTAAGTCGCCAGTATTATGGTATCCATAAGTGTGATATCTGTAATTAATTTAGTTCCTAAGCGCGGAGTGTTTGTACTTATTTCCATAAACAGATTCCAACGGTTTTTTTGCATAAGTGTCATCATATATATATATACATATTATATATATTGACCGAATTAAAGATGTTTCAGGAGTTAAACATGGCATCGTATACACCGACAACACGTCAAGATCATAATGGGAACGGTCATCAACATAATGTCTATACACGATGCGGATTCGAAGATGTTGAATTCAACATACCGGTTCCTTCTTTCAGACGGTGACTTTTTGACATGCACTAACTGTCTATTTTTGCTATAAGGTGAGATTGTAGAAACAAAGGTATTTTTTGAAACAGTTATTATTAATAGATATATTGTTCTGTGCATCCTGTTTTCCTTTCAGGACGGAGCACACTTTAATGGATACCTTTCGAGAACGTTTAAATTTGCGTACATATCGTGAATCACTGGATACATTCACTTGTGATAATGAAATGCTTGATGAAGGTCTGATTTGCATATCATTTTCGCAGGATTCTACTGGTCTACCAAATTTGGTTAACAAACGAAAAAACTAGGCTTCTCGACTCCGGTTGGAAAGCTTAGTTTTTTCGTTTGTGAATGTCTTTTCATTCATTTATGCTCATCATTTTTAAAACTGCATTATCGCCTGCATTTTTACAACTGGATTTAGTGTACATGCCTCACAATAAAAAGACAATCAAAAAAGTGCACATACCTATTGCAGCTGCTTTATTATTGGAAATTGTAGATCTTGGACATCCGCCAGCTACGCATGACACACCACCCGGAACTCATATGGGTTCATTACAGTCAGATTCACTACTCAGTACAACGTTGCGATCAAGGTCTCGTTCAGATGCAACAAGCACTCCATTATTTTGCCGTCAGAGTGTAGGGACAATAGTGCTCTTTCCAAATAGATTAGAAAAACAATCAAAGAGTGAGTTGTTTTATCATGTATTAATATTACTGTTAATAGCATCGAAGATGGATCAAGAGAATTGTTTCAGCAGTGAAATATTTCGAAATATTGTCTGGTTTTTCCCATCTTTAATTTACTAACCAATTAAAAAATTTATCATTGCGTTGTGAATGCATTTCCAGGACATAACCGTCGTGTTCGTAATGAAAGACATAGCGTCTGCTTAACAGATTTACCAGAATTGAAAAGCTGTAGTTGGTCAGTGCCATCGAATCATCTATTTGCTGATGTAAAACCTGCCAATGTTTCTGTCACAAATGTTAATGGTCAGTGGCATCGACCATCAAGCGCAGTCGAAATGAGGTCGAGCATGTGGAATCTGACGGTACTAATTCTCACAATCTACAATTACATTTGATTTTTCTAGCGTGTAATTGATGTGGTTGAATTAACACTGAAACTGGCATTGGTAAACAGTCTTCGCTATGATGACATGAAAACCTCTCAGCTTTCGTTTCGCATCAGTATTCATGCAATGCTCTTATAACTTACTTTGCCATAAGAAAAAAACTTCTTTGTTATAAAATAAAAATAAAACGTCCGACATAAGTGATTGTCGATTTTGATCAGTACGATAATTTTATTTGCTTTTGTTATTAAACTTTGACGACATGTTGGACGACAAACATTTTTAGTCAGATGGTTGAAAAAGCATTCTAAAAATAGCACACCAACTTCACTTTTCAAGAACAGACGTGAAAGAATAGGTATGAAATTCGTATCAATGAAAGAAGTTCAAAATCATTTGGTTTTTTTATGCTGTGTTGTCTTTTCCATTTCAGTGTCACTCCAGTCCTATCCAGATCGAGGTTGATAGAAACGATACATTTGAAAAGCACCAGCCTTCCTTAAGTAGGTTCCGAACCGTTTTTGCAGAAAGCCAGTTACAACATTTAAACCTTTTGCTACATATAATACGTCGGTTTCCACTTTCTTTTAAGGAATTCAAATAAAATAGTGTTGATTAATAACTTTATGAAAGCTTTATATCCATTCGGTTACGTTGCATGTAATGAAAAATATGAAATTAGTTAATGAAATTAGTCATAAGTTAATGTTTTTGAAATTAGTCAAAATATGAAATTAGTCATAAGTTAATGTTTCTGTTAACGCAAACTTTTTCCAGTACATACTAGCCAGAAACGTGGAGTTTTTAATACCAATACGTTACCAAATGCACGGCGTGTCGAATCGGAACCGATATCACCATTCAGTAACTATGCAATTCTTATCAAAGAGGTTACGTTTATTAAAAAAAATTTAAATCTATTACCACTTTTTGTGAAATGAATGCAATTTATTTTTTTGCTGTGTATTGTTCAAATTGTTGAAAATTTGTGAAATATGATATGAAATGAATGATTAAAGAGTATGGGTGATAAAGTCAGGATGCGAATGATAAACCGATTAGCGATCTAGATCCAATCCACCTAATTCTATGTTAGAATAAGCAATTTAATTCAAACACTATCAAAATTAAATAGTGATACCAAATTCTTAAATACATTTCACAGTGTTTGTAGTTATTAAGTTGTAACTAACTAATTGTAGCTTGGAATTATTAACAAGTTAGGAGTGACGGAAGTAAGAATCGATGATCTTTCTAATGATCGAATGTCAGTTCTTATCAAAGGTTTATTAAATAGTAATGATCTGTTATTTCATGTCTTAATGTATTCATAAACAGGTTTCATTGTTTTAACTGCTTTGAGGAATGATTTTTTCCATTTACAAGTGTGTAAAAACAAAAATTGGGATTTTTGATTTTTGAAAAAAGTCATTCCTAATTAGGAAGAACTGGGTTTTCATTTTGATCGATTTACTTAAAGTAATGATTCCAATCGTTTTCGAAGTCTTTTATAAGCCATTTTTTTAGCGGATTTTCGATTGCACAGGTTTCGTCTTTTAACACAATTTTTCTTGTTCACTTATAAAGAAAATTTCAAGTTTATTTTTAATAAGTAAACCAGTTTGTTTCTGTTTGTCAAATTGATTGAATGGAACTAAAAAATGTATTAGGTTTTGGGAATTACTGTATCAGGTTTCGGGAAATAAAAGCAATTCACCTGGAATTTAGGTTAAATGAAACTGAATAGATTTGTATTATTACTGCTCAGTCCAATGTTCTCTGATATTTCGAAAAGGATTTTGAAGAGCTTGATATTTCATAAGTTGTAAGAGACTAGTTTATTATAATTCATTATTAAGGAAAATGAGCATGAAGTGTTGAAGTATTGGAAAGATTTTTTTTTGACATTCCCTTCTATGGGGCCTAATATGTATCTTTTTGCGAGTGATATGAAATCCTTGTTTAACGCAAACAGGTAAAAGTGCTTAGTTTTAAAGTTACTCAAATCTAACAGCAGTATTGCTTAATTCTCTTCTGTCATCCTTTCATCTCATTACTAAACATTGCTGCGTCATGCACACTTCATTCTCCATCTCGGTGAATTTCGTGCAGTATGGTTCGTGCGCCAACGTACACCTTTTCCATATATTTCCGAAGTTTGAAAGTAACAATATCCTTGCTTTATTCCGTATTCTGAAACTGTTACATTTATTTTGTCTAATTTTTAGTTTACACATTCAGTGAGCAAGTTCATTCGTAATTTAGTGCGCCTTATCTTTCTCGCTCGAACCATTCTTGAATATTTCAGCAACGGCGATTGGTTTGTTGTTTTTGATAATTTTCTACAAAAAAAAAAAACGTTAAGCAAGCGGAAGCATAGCTATATTACTCCAGCCGGTTAGTCCGCGATGCATTTCTGCTCTTTCTCATAATCTCCTCTTCATTCCAACCCTTTTCTATGGGAATGCGTTCTTTGATGTAAAATTAAATTCGTTTAGCAATAGTCGAACTAATTTTGCGATAAGTACCATTGGAGTTTCCTTTTTTTTTGTTGCTTTTCTATTTTTGTAATCCGAACCTTCTTCATAATTCTCTTTATCAGTCAGATATTTCGATAACGTTGACGCTATCATCTTGCGATCATCATGAAATCGCAAGAACCTATCTCCAAGACACAGTATGTACTCCTCTGGAAGCTGTTGCAGTCTTATGCGACATCACTTAGATCTTTACAGTTTTGTTTGAAAAGATTGAAATTCATCTCTTATACGTGTTTAACCAATTCTACATCCTTATGGCTTGGAAAATTATAGCCAATCGTATTAATGCTTAATAATGAAGACTTGAAACTGTTTATCAATGAATGAATTACATGGAACCTTAGTTCATCTTCGATTCAAAAAAATAAGACTGGTGAGTTTTCGAAGTACACTTTTTCCGACAAAAACAAAACAAAAAAAACTTCTTATAGTGGTCAGAATATGCGAAGTGTTAGGGAAGCAATTCTTAGGTATCTTTAAAAATGAACTATACAGAACATTCTCTCCTTTGCGAAAGAGATAATGCTTTATTACGAAGTATGTGCCGCACATTACGAAGACTTGCTTATTTCATTGTTAGAATGACGAAATATAGAACCTGCGAGTTAGCATTATTTCGAGACTTTGAAACCGTTCTGAAAAGTTGTAAAATCTTTTTTTTTAATTGTGAGATCTTTTTTGTTAACCGTAAATTTTTTTTTTTAACTTCAGTTAGATAATCCCGTTCTTATTATGGCATGGCGATTAACATTTCACAAATTTTTTTGGCATATCACCCGTGTAAGACATCAATTAAAATGTATCGAAGACTACAGTTCATTCGAGAAACATCATTCAGATGTGATTATATTACTTAGGTCTTTATTGAAATTTTAAAAATTTCCCGTGTCTCTTTCCCTATATTTTGTTATCAAAATTTTTTTCTGTTTAGAGAGTTATGTTTTTCTTGTTTAAAGAGTTATGTCTTGTAGGAGACGAACGCCCTATGGATACAAAGTTTCGGAAAACTTTTCTTAAATGTTTTATATAGGATGAATTATTAAAGTTTATCATCCTCGAAAACATGGATTAGAGAAATGAAATGTTTAGAGAATTATGTGAATTATTTTGGAAAACATTTCCTTTACAACCTATCAATTTCAAGATTTAACTGTATTCATACACTGTATACCACTAAAACGATGTTTATTAAAAAATAGCTATTAACAATTGCTGTCAAAAATCTCCCAACTTTTTAAAATCGCAAAAACTTTAAAATCACAAAATCTGGCGGATTTTCACTATATTTTTTAATTGAATTAAAACTTTTGCTGCACATCACTTGTTTACCTTTGAAAAGTGAATCGGTTGTACTCCAGAAATCGACGAAGCAGTGCGACAAAATATGAAGTCATGAGAGATAAGTGTGATTTGTATAGGATTTTTTGCAAATATTCCTTCGTTAGGTTAGTGGCGTACTTGGATTCCTGCATTTAGCTGTTCGGCACTTATTGGATTTTGTAGCTCAGTTTTTAATACATATAGCATCAGTTTTAAAATCTAGCAATTCTTCATTAGAAACTATCGAACGAACTCATCTAAAATACCTCATGTTTGGATAAGTCGGATGTTTGCTTTTTTTAATACTTGATTTGCTGCGACAACCATCAAAATTAATGACAGTTATGGAAATTTTTGCTATTACTGTTGACTGGTTTTGTGGAAAAACGGAAAACAGCATTGTAGGGAAAGACTTATAAAATAAACTTCATTAATCACTAATATTGGAAACAATATACAGCAGTGTTGGTTTTGCAGGAAATTATTAAAGTGTGAAAAGTTTTAGGGAAACATTAACACAATCTTAAGTATGTGGAAGTTCATAATGTTAATTTAAAATATTTCTCGGTCTTAATATTTCTAACAATCTCCTGTATTTTTATTTAATCACCTTTTAGGTTTATTATCATAATCATCAATAGTAATAATAATAATAATAATAATAATAATAATAAACAACAATCATAGTAACGACAATAACAATAGCGGGTAACTAATTTTTTAAGTGATATACTCCATTTCCTACTGAATAACTTTTGGGATGGGCATATTTCCATAAAGGTTGCGAGAATTTTATAGCTGTTAGTTGTATGAATATGCGATCAAAATCCTGTCAGTGATGTATGAAATCACTGACAAAATTTTGAGCACATATTCACACGACTAATATATATATGCACATATAAAGGTTAGTTACCTTCTGGCAAGAAGTGTCATATTTACAAAGCACTAAGAAAAGAAGGAAACATAAATATTATCCCATATTCGCTTTTTGTATAATTGTATTCTTGGTATTAATTTGAAAAGCTGAAGCTAAATATATTACAAGAACTGAAACTCTTTTTTTTCACATATTTATTGTTGAGTCAGAGCTAGCCTTAATTTATTAGTTCTCAAATTTATAGCATTATCCTAGACGTTTCGTTTTACTTTTAATCTTATTCCACGAATAGATTTGCTTGTATAGTGAATGTTTACTCTATTCTTATCTTAACGTATAACGGATTTTCCGTTCTTACACATTCTGTGAACTTAGTGCTAGGTCATAAAATTCGGGTTTTTCAGATTTCCATATCATTTTTATATGTTTCGTTTGTTCTTTCGTAATATTCCATAATTTCTTAAAATTCTTCCTTATTTTATACTTTACACAATGGAGGCTTTCGGATAATTAGTTTGTTGCATGTTTCCTGCAAGTACACTTCTACGACTAAAAACGAAAAAGATTCTGTTCATGCAAAGGGATCTTTTTTTTTGTCAGTGCCAAGGCAATTGAATAACTCTGTTGTTTGTACTAGCACGACACAACAATGACGTTTTGGCTATCTAAAATCTTGGTTGCGGAAATATACAACGAAAAACCCTTCATTGGAATGTGATCGACCACTTTCCGTTTTGAAAAATTCAAATACTGTTGGAAAATTGAGCGCTTCCTTGAATATATCAAGATATAAGTGTAGCGTTTTAATTCTGCTTATACACTTTCAATGATCTCAGTCTGTCTTTCATTTCTGCAGTTTCGGAAAACTGCTCCAGTCGTCCACTGTCCTCCAACCTCTTCATTGCTAGTAGATATGAACATCCAACTATCCACGATTTTAAAGGATGGCATTCAAATGCAAGAGAGAGTGAGTTTTTATTTTCTAGTTAAAGTTGTGAATTTCAGAGCCCATTTAATTTGTCGTCCGAGCAGTTACCATTATACCCTCCTTATGATGGAGCTACTCCCGAATTCTTCAAAGTTATTTTCGGTTTGCTTTACCTATTTCTAACAATTTTCTTTATAATTTTGATACACTGATAAATTTACTTTCCTACATCTTATTTTTGCTATTTTCAAACTAAATAATCTTCAAGAAATATGAAATGAAGTTGCAGAAAGTCAGGATGCTGTTTATTCATCATTCATGCGCGCACACAAATGCTACGATCTAATTCCTACGAGTACGAAGTTGGTGGTTTTTGATACTGAACTGACGGTTAGATTATTTATCTTCAAATTCAAAATTGTGTACTGATTTCAGTTTCACGGCCACTAATCATAAGACATAGATGCGCCAAAAAAATTCCAGACTAGTTCAAAGATGGAATTAGTTATTAAAAAGAATCAGATAAAAAGAATATAAAAAACTTATTATTTGGTATAGGAATATGTGGCTATCTTAGGTATTGCTAATTGTAACCATGCTTTGTAGTTTCTAATGAATTTCGACCTCTTTTTCTCTTTGATAGCAATGTTTTTGCCAAGCGAGACCTTATAAATACACTACTTTTGTATTACTTTACTAAACGGAAATACTAAGTGTTTAATAGAAAAACCCTTAATTTCTATTTCCTTTCATTTTACTGATTCGTTTCCCAATGTTCTAGTGGTGATTAGTTCCCACAACTGCTTTACAGGTGAAAAAGGCCTTTTTTGCTCTTATCTACAATGGAGTTCGGGCAGCCCCACTATGGGATAGCAAAAAGCAGGAATTTGTTGGCATGCTTACTATTACTGATTTTATTCGAATACTTCAAAAGTATGATCGTTTCCATTTATTTTGGAAATGTTGCAGTGTTACGAAATGCCAATATCTATAAGTGTTGTACTTTTCGATTTTCATTCATTAATCTTTAGCTTCTTCAACACTTATTATTGTGTAAACATCTACTACTGGAACTGTAGGAATACTTTTTATGAAATCTATTATGGCTTTGCTTTAATAAGTTGTATTCTCTGTACATTTCTTTGCTTCTAAATGCTTACTGCGGATAGAGCATTTGAATTGTGTCCCGTAACACTATGTTTTTAAAGTCTTTCTTGTGCTCTTTTGCGCATACGGTGCAGTCTTGAAATGATTTATGCACATCATTGCACAGTCTGAATCATTTTTTTTAATGAGAATTTTACAAGAGAATGGCGAGAGTTCCCAAAAGATTCAAACTGGTTAGCTATTTCATATCCGAAGCCTGTCACTTTTTATATGAAAATAGGTGGCATGAACATTTTCATGGCTACCTAATTTTTTAAATATATTGGCTTTTATTAAGTTATGTGTTATAGGTATTATACAAAAAATGGTTCGAAAAATGAAGGTATACAGGATCTTGAGAAACATAAAATAGCGAACTGGCGTGACGAACTAGAACGGGATGGTCATCTGAAACCACTGGCGTCCATAAGTCCTTCTGAGAGGTTTCCAAACCCTTGATCTAACATTTTAATTTTGTTATATTTTTCAATTACGAACTTAACTCGAAACTTCTGTTTTAAACGTTTTTGCTTTCGAAAATTCCGTTTTAAAAAAAACGTTATTCAGCCTTTACCAAGCAATTCATGTTCTCTGCAAAGAAAAAGTGCATCGTTTGCCAGTAATGGAAGAGTGTACTGGTAATATCGCTTTCATCCTTACTCACAAGCGATTGATAAAGTTCCTTTATTTATATGTTAGTTTTTTTTTTCACTAGTTTTCATTCTCAAAAATTTTCTTCATGAAATATTGTTTTTAAAGTAAATTTGATTTGGCTTCAGCTACTTTTACTGTAAGAAATAGTTTAATTCTAGCACCTTTCTTTTTTACTTTTTTTTGAACCTTTGAGAAGTCTATTATTAATAAGCTGATTAAAATTTGAATTGATTTTAGAGAATAAAAGTTGTCGCAGTAATCTTTCCTGTGATCAGTTTTTGTGCAATCTTTGAATTCAATCTTGAATGTGCAATCTTTTTTCCTGAAATAGATTGAAGAAATTAACGGACGATTTAGATGATTGATTTGCCCCGTCCATCCTTCATGGAGAAGACGCCTCTTGAGTTGGGGATCGGTACATGGAATAATGTTTTAACAGTTACTCAGAATACTGCACTAATAGATATTATGGATATATTCCTTTCTAAACGGGTGTCTGCTTTACCTGTATTGGATGACAATGCGAAAGTACGTTCTATTTCCTGGAAATTCAATTTGAAACTTTCATTGTATTTCATCATGTTACTTTTTTTTGTTTAA
This sequence comes from Loa loa, assembly GCF_000183805.2. NCBI lineage: Eukaryota > Metazoa > Nematoda > Chromadorea > Rhabditida > Onchocercidae > Loa > Loa loa. Next base: position 60,649 of record NW_018108309.1, on the reverse strand, counting down.
TGGAATCGTCAATATGTGTAAGTTTATGCAGTTATGCCAGGAATATTGTTGGTGCATCGCATCATGTACCTGGTAAATATTCATAAAGAATAACCAAGTATATTAAAAAAATTAACCGTGACATCTTACAGGTTGTTGACATTTATGCTAAATTTGATGCTATAAATTTAGCAGCTAATAAATCATATATTGATTTGGGTGTTACAGCGCAAGAAGCTTTACGGCACCGTGTTGATGTAAGCTTCAATTTAATCATTTCTGGTTAATTTTTTCTAATAGATGAGAAACCCAGCAAATTTCTTAAAGGAATTCAATTTTTCAGTGGTTCGAGGGAGTACGTTGTTGTTCACCTGATGATTCACTAATGAAGACTGTAGAAATAATAGTTCGTGCCGAAGTACATCGATTGGTGGTCACTGATCACGATAAGAAAGTGATAGGGATCATCTCACTTTCAGATATATTACGGTTTTTGGTTTTAGAACCACCAGTTACACCACCTGGAAGTAAGTCATTTTGTTGTGCATCTGATCACCTGAACAGTAGATTTCAGCTAATCATTTGTGGATTTAGAGCTTTATTCGGCTGAGTCGAATGACGTAGTTTGATGCATCGAATTTCATTCACTTCGGAAAGAATCGTAGCACTCGACGGAAGTAGCTATTAAAAAAGTGGTAGCTGAAGTAATTGAATTGTTCACCTTAATAAAATAATATTTGCATTAAAATCAGGTGATATGAGATATCTATATATTGGTTAGTTTGAAATTCGACTTATAAAGTTTTCGTTGTAAAGCAGGAGAGCTCTTATCTCACTGTTTTTTAATACAATTAAACAGTTGCTTCCCATTCATGTAGAAGTATTCTGACTACTCAATACTTTTGTTTAGTGTTCAGTAATAATTTAGATGGTACTCCTGACTTTGCAATGGATGATATAATTGGAAGTAATGATGAAGAAATATATTGCTCGTGAAGTAAGATTACCTCCAACTTATTCAGTAATGAAGAAGAGATCGCTTTATTCTAAATTTGTATTCCAAGCGCTTTTAGCCTCTTGTAAATATTGTCTTCCGTTGTTTTTATAATAGATTCAGTACCTATTGTTTTTATTTTATATCACCCTTTGATTTATTTGTGTTGTGGTGCATTTCCGTAATTTTAGTTTCTTTACTATTGTTTCATTACAGAAGTAAGAGATTTGATCATTCGTTCAGAATTGAGAACGTACTCGTAGGTACATGTGAAACTGGTGATGGATATTGTTCTGAGATTAACTGCTTCGTACTTTTTTTGTATTTTTTTTTTTTGGGATTTGATACTGTAAAGCATCAGTTATTTTCATCATGTTATTTCCATTTTAGGTATTTTTTACTTAGAATACATGTCTTCCAGCAATGTGTTTTCAGAACATTTTCCAGCGATATTGTGTTTTTACCATTTAATATAGTACATTATAATTTAGATTGGGAGGGTTCATCTCTTGTTTTTTACACTATCAAGTTAAGTAATTGATCTGGTTTTTGTGCGATAGAGTTTTTTGAGGGTTGAAGCTGTGCGGAAGTCTCAGATCGAGAAGTGGTGATTGTATTCCGTAGGAATTATTTCAACATTATATATATATACATATATATAAAAGTTGCTTTATGAAAGAATGTATAAAAAAAGGTCCAAAACAAGTTCGGGTCCGCTTTGCTTGATGATAACAATCCAAGTGATGGTGCTATTATCAGGAAAGATATGAATGAATCCATTGGGTCTCATCCACATCGCATAATTTCGGGTTCATTGTGCTACTTTTCATATGTTTATTTCAAATAAATTTATTTTATTGTTTATCTTACGTATATTTGCAGTCTTGTCGAAAGGAAAAAGTTTTTTTTTTCTTCAGGTTTTTTAAAATTACTTGGAACAAAACATTTCATGATTGAAAGTAGTATAAAAGGAAAATCAAGTGTACAATCAGCGAAGCGAAGAGTGTACTGGTTTTGTACCCACTTGCCATTAGTGTTACCTTGCTTAAATTTGAATTTTGTATCCGGATGTTTTCATTAATCGTTGTAGGAGCCTTGTTAATTTCCAGTAAATTTTTCTATTGTTAATTTAAAGACCACAGGGTTTTGGAGAAGATTAGGGTTTGAAATGATTGAAACCATTTATTGAAGAGTTTGTAATTTCGGTGGTAAAGTTGGTCACTTTACCAGATCGTATACTTTATGCGTGTATTAGATAGGTGTGAATGGGTTTGAATTGTGGTTTAAGATACCGATAACTAAATCCGGATCTCGGTTAACTCCTTGTTTCATCTTTCTCATGGGTAGTCAAATAGTATTTCACTGGATCGTTTCCGACTAATTAGTTCTTGTAAGAAAAGGAGGAATATAGAGCTGCAAGCTTCTGAGGCTTTCCGTTTTTTCTTGGAAACGGCGTGATGGCGAGCGTTATGTTATTGTAGCTTAAGTTATGGACGGAAACTTATGAGGTGAGGTGGGGGCAGGTGGTCACTCTACCAGAAGGTGTATTATCAGAAGAAGAGTAATACCACCTTAGATTTTATATTCAAGCAAGGTCCTATAGATACAGAATACGGATAAGTATCCTAGTGGAAGCATGACGCTCTTCTTTTATTCAGACGCGCAATATAAAATACATAGGTTACAGAGGGAGAATGCTACCGTTCGGTGGACCTCCAACATTCCCTCCTTTGATGAATATACCACCAAACGCTGCTGCTGCAGCATCACAAGCAACTTACTTGCAGCAGCAAGTTATCATGCCACCACTGCAAAGAAGTAAGTTTTTTTATTATGAAGTTCAGTTCAGAAATTTTCATGACATCGCGAATTTCCATAAAGTCATTTGTTACAAATATCTTCCGGGACTCACAAGGAATTCTATACTTGACAAAGACTACACTCTCTTACATTCACATAATCCTTACTTTTAGTACCGATGATGGCCGTGAGTTCAGCACCAGCGCCGCTACAACTTCCCCAAGTATCGGTGGCTTCACCTGCTACTACACCTCGACCAATGCTTGTTCCACCCCAGATGCAGATTGAAATAGCTACTGCAGCGCATTCTCCTCGCACTTCCTCCATTGGTACTACCCTGATCACCAGTGATGTATGTCTGTTGATGCATAGTAATATATGATATTTTGATATGGAGTATATGTTCAGGAAAGAATTCAAACATAATCATGTATTGTATCCGAATTAGAGAAATTATCTATTTTGCAATTTTTTCTCAGTTTTTTTTAGTTAAAACATTTAGATTTGGTCTGAGCATACAGCATCTGATGGACGTGTATATTACTATAACAAAATAACAAAGCAATCTTCATGGCAAAAACCGGATGAGTTGAAAACTCCAGAGGAGGTATGTAATGGGTAGTTTTTCTCAACATTGCATTTGTTGTGAGCATTCCACACCTAACTTATCACTCTACTTTTTCACTACTTTCCAGAAAAAATTGGCTGCTGCAAAACTTTGGCGTGAGTACAAAACACCTGAAGGACGACCTTATTATTATAATATCGAAACTAAAGAGACTACTTGGATTTGTCCTAAAGATTTCGATCCCGCAGTTGTAACAAAGGGTGCTTTCTTTTCGTAAATTGTCATCAGTATGCAAGAAAAGATGTTACAAATTTGAATCATTGTTTCCAGATTAATCATAAAAGCAAGAATCCAGTTCAGGAATATTATTTCATGCTGTATACTATTACTATGTTACCAAAGGATTTCTTATTCAAACCTGGAAGAAAACTTATGACAATACTGGGAAATTGTTTTAGTAAAAAATGGTGCGGAATCGAAAGGAAGTGACACATTAAAAACAGAACCACAAAGTGGTGGAGAATCTGAATTGGAGAAAGCAGTGTTGGCCACACTGAAATCGCTTGAGCAACCTAATGTAAAACATAATCTTTCTTGAGTGGGATTCATTGTAATATAATCTGGTTATGGATTGATTTTCAGACATCTCAATCGTACCTTCAAAGTTTTAGGAACAAACAGAAAATACGAAAGAAGCAGATGCAGAAGATGCAGAAGAAGAGAAAGATTTGAAACAGAAGCAAAGTGATAAATTCCGAGATCTGCTGCGAGATAAGGTAAATTAATGCTTTTAAGGAAAATAAGACAGTTGAATGGATCAGGGAAATGTCTTACTTTCATTCTTCCATTGTTTTTGGATTTCATTCATTCATTATTTAACATTCATTATTTTTAGTATAATGAGGGGAAGATATCATCTACTAGTTCATGGGAACAAGCAATGAGATACATTCAACATGATCCTAGATTTCGAATTTTAAATAAAGTGAGCGAGAAAAAGCAGCTATTCAATGCATGGAAAGTGCAGAGACAAAAGGAAGAGAGAGTACGTCCCCGTTTTTTTTTTCCATTACTGAGTTTCAAAGACTTTTGGTTGTTGCCATGTATTGATTTTCTTTGGCACTGTCCTTCCGTTTACGTTAATTAATTTTTCATGATAACGCATGGCTGTTATTTTTGGTAATCCAGTTTCCCGCAAAACTGCAGCAAGCGGTTAAAGATTGTTGTTCGAAATACTTACTGGTGATCAGATGCCGGCTACTTCAAATTACTTTCCAAAAGTGTATTGTTCAGGATTACTCGACTCGAATTCAATTGGAAAGAGCTAAATCCGAGTCGAGTAATTCCCCTTGTTTAAGTCGGGAACGCACCTGAATTACGCACTACTAGAGATGCTATTAGAGTTCGGAAATGGAACATGATTAAGATTGGGAATGCTCTTTATTAGGTTTGGGAGAGGGAAAATGGTGAGGTAGCAGTTGTTTTTTTTTTCTCTATTAAAATTTTGAATACAAAAATTATTTATTTAGGAAAACAAGTTTATACAGTAGAGCATAGAATACATGATAAGTTGTGATTAATTTCTTTTTGTTGCAACAGAGACCCCTATTCGCTTTTTCAAGCTGAGTTTTTCATTCAGCACCACTAGGGCTTTCTGATAGTGCTCATCTTCGCTCAGTTCAGGCCACGTTTTTTCGATCGTCTTATAGAGGTCGGTGAATTTTTTACATAGTGATTCAGACTCTTCATTACTGATGCTGATAGCCCCCAGTGAACGGAATTGTTTATAAAATCGCCTGAAACAAGCGTAAAGTGCTAAGGTGTATTATCCGGAAATCAAAACAATACCAGTCATTTTTAGCTGTGATTTAAACATTTTTTTCCTTTGATATGTAATGCTGCAGCATTTACGGAAACTTCAAAAAAAAAAAAAAAAACAACAACCCACGCCATAGCAATATCTTTTCTGTAATAGAGTTTTCTAATCGGATAAGATACATTTGCGGAAGATTCAAAATGTGGTGGATTAGCTACATATACGTCGTACCACAATGGCCTCTCTTTCCACTTCAGCTGTCTGGAACGTAACAGTCCCGTAACTCTGAAGTAATGCTGAGACATTAGAATACTTTTACCTAACTCATTTTCTGCACACTTTTCCATTTCAGCTGTCCGGAATGTAACAATCCTGTAACTCTGAAGTAATGCTGAGAGATTAGAATACTTTTACCTCACTCGTTTTCTGCACACTTTTCTAAGGAAATCATTCCTTCACACATACTTTTCAGAAACTTATATTAAATTCATATTTAAGTAATAATAATTGTTTTGCTACATGCTCTAATTATTGCATAAGTCATAAAGTCATGGAACTTATATAATAATATGATGTGCATTACATTCAAAAGTATGTATAAGTTCGAACTGAGTTAATATATTCAAATAACCTGTAAAAGATCGACCCAGCAGTTTCCTTTCGAACGAAGTGTTGCGCCATCTTGCCGTCTTTGCTTTATTGCTCAAAGATTCAGAAAGAGTAAAATAATCCGTAACGATATGTTACGCGCATAATGTTGAAATATGTGTAACTCTGGAATTTCTGTGTGTGAAATTAAAATAGACTTACTGGAAGTGACAGGTGACGTGAAATGTTGGGAAGATGCCGATTTGTTAAGATATTATCTGAAATGGAGACTGTTGACCTACTAAGAACTGCTTGGCTGACCTTTCTGATTAGCAGGAATCAGCATCTAATGGGCATAGGAAAAGAAGAATGACGCAAGGCAAATGTCAGCTGTTCGTTTTTTGTTGGAAAGTTGCCAATATAGGCAGACTCTATCGCATGTATAGCTTCAATTATTGTAGCGTAGTGGACATTTGAAATATTCAGTTTTATTAGTTCTCTTTGGTATTTAAGGATGAGAAACGTCTTGCTATCAAAAAAGCGAAGGAAGATTTGGAAGAATGGTTGCAGAATAATCCAAAAGTACGACCAACTATGCGTTACTCCAAAGCAGAAGTACTTTTTGCTGACGAACCTATCTGGAAGGCTGTCCATGAAGGTGAACGGAAAGAGATTTTTGCAGATGCATTGGTAAGTGCAATCAACCGTTGTCATGACAAATGTGATTTTCACCTCCACGTACCGTATATCCATTCTCTCAGGGTATTCATCCATCTGTACATGATGTGACAGTTTACCAGGCTGACATATTATGTCACATGATTTAACTGTGTGTTCGATAGCTAAATTGTAGTTCTCTTCCAAGAGTTGTTAAATGGTTATGTTCGACATGCAGTCGCATTTTTACTAGAAGATCGCAGCTAATGTCGAGATGGTTTTAATTCTGATACCACATGTAAATTTAGAAAAATTCGTGCTCCAAGTATTAGGTTCTTGAGTCGTGGTAATACAAGTGCGTATGTTCCAGACATTCACTTTTTAATCAATGTGATTATTGCTGTGCTTGAAATTTTTTACTTTGGATGATAAAGAAGAATTTACAAAAAATGAAACGGCTGCGTGCGAGAATAGGCATGGAAGAATGTTCATTCTGAAATGCATCGTTTTACACGGAGCTCTTTGTAGGAGTTCATAGACAAACGTGAAAAAGAAAATGCGAAAGCTGTCCGCCGTAGAAATGTTCAGGCTTTAGCCGACATTCTGGAAGGGATGGAGGAAATAACTTATCGAACAACGTGGGCGCAAGCCCAACGTCTTCTTATTGAGAATCCTTCATTTGCCAATGACAGCACATTACAAAGTGAGTCATATTTAGCTAAGATTTTACTATTGCTAAGCTTGTATAAGTTGTTGAAAATTGAATTCGTTTATTTCAGTGGAAATGCCTATGTTAGTTTTTAAGCATGCTTGGTTTTTATGCTGATATTTTTTTAATATGCAATTGAAAATTTGAAGTGAGAAACTGGAAAAGATTGCTGCTTAACGGAATTGCTTAGATATGGACAAAGAAGATGCGCTCATTGTTTTCGAAGAGCATATACGTACGGCAGAAAAGCATTATTTAAAAGAAAAGGATATGGAGGAGCGTCGAAGACGCCGACAAGAAAGAAAAATACGTGAAGCTTTTCAAGCTTATTTAGTGGAACTGCATAAACGAGGTTGGTTGTTTTTCCGCACTAATACCAATATTACTTTTTAACTTTGTCAATTTTGTTTCTTTTTGAGCATATAAGGGACGTAAAGTTCGGTTATTAACTGTGGGTTATTGGTGGTTTTTTGATGCTTCTGTTTATTGAGATCAACACAGTCGCTTATTGGAAAAATTTTGACTCCGATATTCCACTGCAGGTGAATTGACTTCAATATCGTTATGGAGTGAACTGTATCCTGTCATTTCTGCAGACTCACGTTTCGATAATATGTTGAAACAATCGGGTAGCACACCGCTAGATTTGTTCAAGTTTTATGTAGAAGATTTAAAAAGTCAGTTTGGTCAAGATCGACGAGTGATAAAAGAAATTCTAAAGGTAATCTGGCTTTTCCATTCTTGAAGTAATAGATTTTTTTTCTGAGCTGGATTATGAGCTGTAATTGTAGGACTTGAATGTGACAGTCGAAGTGGGCACAACTTTTGATCAACTTTGCAAGTGGGTATCATCTGATGAAAGAGGCAAAACCGTTGATCCGGGTAACATGAAACTTTGTTATAACTCCTTGGTAGAGAAAGCAGAAGCTAAAGAAAAAGAACAGGAGCGTGAAGAAGCAAGAAAGGTTGGATATGAATACACATACATTTGGGGTGAATTAATAAAAGTTAAATGACTTCATTAATTGATTAACCAGCAGAAAAGTTGCTCCTTTCATTTTGGAAAAAAATGTGAGGGACTTTCAGTGCCAAGAAAAATGGAACATAGAACTTATGGTTGGGTCATAGCTAAAATGATGAGCAGGATATAACAAAGAGAGAATTACACAAACGGAATAGAATTATATCTCTCCGGATCATTATATCTCTTTCAGAGAAGGCGACATGAAACAGCATTTCGAAATATTCTGCGAACTTTGGTCCCTCCGGTTGAACCAAACTCGCAGTGGGAAGTTATACGTCCAAAAATTGAAAACGAAGAAGCGTTCATTACAGTTGAAACTGAACAGCTTCGAGAGAAATTCTTCAATGTGAGGTTTTTTAGTGATTATAATTTCTTCTTATGTACCAAATTGTAGAAAAAGCCTTGTATACGTTCTAGTTTGGTGATCTAATACTTAATAGCAAGGTGAATATGCATTTTTTCTTTTTTTTTTTAAACTTGAATATTAGACAGTTGAATTTATAAATTCAGTTTTAAAAATCAGTTTCGAATTACAGGATTACCTCCAGAATCTAGCAGAAGCTTGTGGTCATCATCATGGTTCATCAAAGAAGAAAAAAAAGGATAAGAAGAAGCGTCGAAAGGAAGAAGTAAAATTTCTACAAATTACTTGTTCGCTTTTTACATCAATTTTGATAAGGAACTGCAAATTACTATAACTTTAGAAAGAAAGCGAAACAGAAGGCGAAGCAAAACCAAAGAAAAAAAGGAAACACCACAAATCGGATGTAAGCGATGAAGAAAGAGGTGATTGTTTTACCTTTATTTGTGAGTTTACACGTCATGACACATTTCGTCTTAGTTTGTTACATTTAATTTTTTATATAGTTTTTATAGATTTGACACATCTTGGTGTCTTTTTTGAGAATGTTAAGAATTTTTAAACTGAACTCTTCAGCGAAATAATATATTTGCGGATTTACTAAGTAGTTTACTCCTTTCAAGTTTTTTTTCGCAAGAAATGATAAATATAAGGCGAATTACAGGAACAGAACGAAAGCGTAAAAAGAAGAAAAAACGGCTACTCTCAAAATCTTGCTCAAGGTCGCAATCTGTAGTAAGTGCTGATCTTCATAATTACTGAGAAATATTATATTTTCTTCGACCTTGCTTGTTACGATATTAGCAACTAACTACAAGCATATCAACAACCCATAATATGAGTTAATAAAACAATTATTAAACTGGTCAAACAAGAGTTTAGAAGAGCGGGGTAAGATATCTCGGAAGCGTAAGTGGTGATATTTGAATAGGCAGGTTTTCCGGCTGTTAATATATAATGAAGAATTATATTGGGACATTAGCAGCCAACAAAATCAAGCTTTTACCAAAATCAAATCAAAGAACAGACCTGTGAAAATGGAGTAGGCAGCTGCATTATCTGAACGATTTATCACAATTACGCACATACCTATTATATATATGATTTGTAGGAACCTGTTGAAAAACAATCCAAAGAAGAAGAAGAGTCTCCACTGCAGCAAGTATGTTGTTAATCTTACGGTATAATAGCTATATTTCATCTATCAATGCTGTCACATTTGACGATATTCAGACTGTGAATTGATCTTTTAGGATGGAAGTAATGAATCGGAATTAAGTGAAGGCGAGTTGGAGCGGAAAAGGAAAATTTTACTAAATAAACTGGATGTATCTCCTCAGTCATCCTAAGTATATTTATTGTATGCTTTGAGGGTTAGAGGTATTCGATGAAGGAGTGAAAAGGATTTATGTGATGATAAAGTTAAGAAGGGAAAAAGGAGAGCAAGTTTTGTCAAAATAATTGCGAATTTGTGTTTAAACTGAATGGTGAACAAAAGTTGGTTTACTGCACTTCATTTTTTATCATTCTTTTTGTTTGGGGGTGGGGTTTCATGTTTTAATTCTTAAAACGTGGCATCCTCTTATCTGTTTTCTACTATTTTATGGCAATGATTGAAACGAAGTTTTTAACTCTTTGCAGCTCGTATAAATATTGTTGCAGTAGTTTTTGTTTTATTATGCATGTTTTTAATGGGCTAAAGTTTGATTTTATTGCCCGTTAATAAATGTTCAGAATTCAAGTTTGATGCTTAAAGCATTCAATATTATAATGGTTTGACCGTATGTTTAATAACTGCTGTACTTATTTTTTGATCGAAGAAGATAACTGCTAGTAGATAGACTTCATTCTAGTTTTCATAATTTAAAAATTTTTTATTGCTACCAGGATGCGCATAATCTTTGTGTAAACTTTACACTTAACTCAGGTCCGGTGTCAGACATTAGAATTTGACACAGGACGTGAGTTAAGTCCGGAGTGAGGATGAATAACATGGAGTAAATGAAGAGATGGACTAAAATTTAAGCGAAAAGGATTTAAATCGGAGCATAATTTCGGGAAACTTTGAAATATTATCGTTCAGTAGAATAACTGGAGGATAAGGATGTATGCAATTCTATTAATTGATAATTTGTTATTTAGCGTTTTCATTTTCCTTGTTATCGTCTAATATTGAGCTAAATATGTCGAAACAGACGAAGTTTCCGATGGGGATCGACTCGAAGAAGGTACATTCTTTTTAAGATCAAAGGCAGTTCGAGGAGTGGAAGAGGAAGATCGGCAGGGTAAATCAGGTAGAAGTGACGTTGAGCTACGGTTATATTATCTCATATTCTAGCTATGTATAAAGTATATATTTATTTGAGAGTATTGAATTATCAGCCAAGTGAATGGTCATGTCCATTGTTCCTTCATTGGATATACTGAGCACGATGAATCGAGTATTTAATATATGTTAACTTATACATCTTGTTCGACCGAAATTATAGTAGAAGAGACGAAAACAGTAATTATGTTGCCATTAGAATAATTTATGTTTTCTTATTGTTTTAAGATCAGTGGTGAGCTATTCGCTCTCACATATGGGGCTTTGGTGGCAGAACTACTCCGAGATTTGGAAAACCCTCTGGCGGTTAGTTATATATGTTTCTCTTTGTGTTGACAAAGTCGACTTTTACTCGTCCATAATTCTTAGTATTTCTCTTAGTCTGTTCTTTTCATGTTCCTGTTTCGACTTATAGATTAAAGTAATTTTAGGTTAATCGACAGCTAGACAAAATGGGCTACAATATAGGACTACGATTAGCCGATGATTTGCTGGCAAAGAATTCTCAAATTCAGCGTTGTACAGACATGCATCAAGTTGCTGATGTGCTCGCGAAAATTGCTGTACGCAGTTATCTTGGTGAGAATGGCAGTTCTGGAAAGTCTTAATTTTTTTGTCGTTATCCGAAATGCCATCGCTTTGGATCTTGATCCCATTTAATCTTGTTCAAAAATTATTTTATTGAAACTCTTGATGTTTTTAATTAACCTCCACATGCGGTTCTGTATGTAGCCATTTTTTCACGAAACTTCCACTGCAAATAATGTATCAGAGTGAATTTGATCTGTTTTAGGAGTAACTGCGCAAGTGTCGAACTGGAATTCTCGCAATGACGAGTTTTCTCTCGTCCTTGATGCGAACCCTTTAGCAGAATTTGTTGAAGTACCACCCGAGTTAGCACAAGACCTTAGGTAAAGATCAGTTCATGTGACAGTTATTTCCTTTCTTCTGGACACTTTTGTTGTAAGTTTGGACAAGTTTTTAATAGGAAGTAAGATATCTGCGATTAATACTTAGCTGGTACTTTTGGGTATTGCATTGGCTTCGTCGAGCCTATAGGTTGGTAGAAAGACAAACGTCATATGTATATATATATATATATACTTTTATCTTTGCCGAACTTATGATGATAACTGTTATCGTATACATGAAACAAAAATACATCGAAATTTATATCAGAAATCTTTTTCGGTAATGGTCGGATGAGAGTCATTACCATAAATTCGGCAAAATCCGTAAAGCAAAACAAGGAAATGAACTCAGTTCATTCGATCTAATTGGGAGAGGGGAGGAACTAGAGATGGGCCAAATTTTCCCGTTTATCTTCTACGAGGTAATAAATTTTAAGGTATTCACAAATACTTTGTGGCGCAATACGAGGAGCTTTGGAAATGATGCACATGGAAGTGCAAACATTTATCGTGCAGGAGCACAGTCAGAGTGTTGAGATCAGAGTAAAATTCATTCGAATATTACAAGAATCAGTCCCACCTGGAGATGATTAGTTTCCTTGTTATTGTAATTGTTATGTTTTCCGTTCTCCAAACATTTCACTACCACTTGCTAGAAATTGTGCATCATTAATTTTATACTGTATAAAAGCGTTTTTTTTTGACTACTTCATTACGGCCTTTACTTTGGTATACTTGCTGCCACCTGAAGTCGATCTCTTCCGAATCTACGAAGCTTATCCAAATTTAAATCAATGTTATACATTAAAACAAATTAATTTGGCTTGCTGTCAGGAACTGCTGGGAATCCTTTAACTGTTTAATTATTTCCTTTGCTCATTCCTTTTAGTAATTTCGAGATACTGTTTTTTTTTTTCACTTTCGATCCCTACTTACTGGAAAAACATTTCGGAATTTAAAAAGACTGCCAGAAAAGTTTTAAGATGATTCTATTGGTTTATCACAATTATAACAAACAGTTTTTTGAATAAACAATCTCCTTTTCTTAATTATGTCTGCAATAAAAGCAGCTTTTCTTGGACATATCGCGAGATGGAGAAAGAGTTGTATGTTTTTCTTTCTAGTTTTTCTTCAAAATAAAAGGAATTATTTGCGCAGATCAGAGCCAGACTTCTGTGTGACACTTTATACCATCCAATTCTGGCTTATACGTTTGTCCCTACCTGTCCTCCCGCTACACTGTCCATGATCTCTGGGAAGATTTGCGACCATTAGATGCTTCTCTACTTTTTTTTGGATATTATTTCTTACCTATTCATTCAAGGCGGAATATGTTGACAGGGGTAATTCATCCTACGAGGCAACCGGAAGAGAATGGAAGATCTGCGAAAGTAATTTGCGTTATTTAGTGGAATAATTTAGGTAGTTCCTTTGCATTAGCTTTTTGTATGCATTGATCCAGCTTAAGTAAAATGAAGATCAGTGGACAACGAAATATCCAGTTTCCTCATGCATATAATCGGAGAATTCACGTCCAGCTGTGAATCGTTGTTTCGTCAGATCGACAAGAGCATGCAACAACGATATAAATGTGAGGCGAATGCAAAATAACGCCGAGTAGGATCAAGGGTCAAAGTCTGCAGGTGCGATGTTCGCAGGGTGAGATTCATATATTAGATTTTATAGGTGGTGCTCTCTTCGATGACCTTAAGCTGGTCCCAAAGGATGAAGATCCTTGTTGATGTTTCACTCCATCTTTGAAACAAGACTTAGTCAGTGAACTGTTTCATAGAAGCAGCAAGACCAACTTGACCCTCAGAGAGTGATCAGTAGAAAAAGTGACATCATTAACCCCTATGTTATTCATCGTCTTAGCACCTTTTTGTTGATGAAATGACCGCCACAACATTAACTGCCTACAGGCCATGGATCCCCGTGAGTGCAAATCGAATACGTTTAGTCGAATACCTACAATCCGTTTAGCTGCAATAAGTTGAAGGGATCCTAAGATTCGCTACTTTTACAATGTACGGTAGATTGGGAGTGTCATCGTTTTGTAGAGTGGTGCTCATTACGGCAAGCTGTGATATGACATTAATTTCTCGTACGCTCGGTAGATAGCTAGTGACTCGTGGTTGTGAATGATGCGTGAGTGTGCTATGAAGATGCGAGTGTGTTAATGGGGCGGGTATCCCTTGGATTGCTTCTTTTATTGATCTTTCAAATGGCAGAATATACCGCTAATTTCCGTCTTGTTTAGTTTCTGTTGCGTACAAAAGTGATAGGGATGTGTTCTACACAAGTTTTTCAACACACTCCTCAAATGATATGCATAGAGAAGTTCTTGAGGGATAAGTGATGAGAGGATAGCGTACGAACTCCTGCTTTCAGTGGACACGACTTTTCAATGAACTGTCGAGAAGCACTTGTTCATAAATCAAACTAATCCTGAGGCTTCCTCAGATTCACCAAGCTTCCTTCCTG
>NW_018108309.1:23979-46299 GCF_000183805.2 Loa loa | reverse complement strand
AAGATTCGCTACTTTTACAATGTACGGTAGATTGGGAGTGTCATCGTTTTGTAGAGTGGTGCTCATTACGGCAAGCTGTGATATGACATTAATTTCTCGTACGCTCGGTAGATAGCTAGTGACTCGTGGTTGTGAATGATGCGTGAGTGTGCTATGAAGATGCGAGTGTGTTAATGGGGCGGGTATCCCTTGGATTGCTTCTTTTATTGATCTTTCAAATGGCAGAATATACCGCTAATTTCCGTCTTGTTTAGTTTCTGTTGCGTACAAAAGTGATAGGGATGTGTTCTACACAAGTTTTTCAACACACTCCTCAAATGATATGCATAGAGAAGTTCTTGAGGGATAAGTGATGAGAGGATAGCGTACGAACTCCTGCTTTCAGTGGACACGACTTTTCAATGAACTGTCGAGAAGCACTTGTTCATAAATCAAACTAATCCTGAGGCTTCCTCAGATTCACCAAGCTTCCTTCCTGCTATTTCCACTTCTCGATTATAACTCTCTTAGGGTGAAAAGAGTTTTTTGATAATGGCATAAATGTCATGGATATTTTATAGTCGTAACGGACTCCACTAATTGCTTTCAGTATTGGGACGAGTTAATGGGACACTTAAATTTTCAGGAGAATCTATGATTAACTGTAAGATAATTATATTAAAAGTTGTCGTCGATTATGTTTTTGAGGATCAGTTTTTAAGCATCTAAAAGCTTCCTGGATCAGTTTCTAATCCCAAGAATTTCTGAAGACTTCCTGGTGTCCCACTCATCCTTAATTTCTTTCCTCATTTCAGGTAGAGCTTGGATTAGGGATATATTTTCCCGTATTTTAGAAGCACATTTTCTGTACGAGAAAACAAATCCAGAATTGCTGCAGGAGAAATGTCCGGCGGCACTGCCATGGATACAATGTCATCTGCACCACACATGAACGAAGATAACGCTATACGTTATCTCACCAGCTTTGGTAAAGCTTGGTTCTTTAAGATGCTTTTTTCTTCGATTTATTCCAGGTCTCTTAGCGGTTATTTTAGTGGTATATTCTTCTCTGCAGTAATACTGGACACGAACTTCAAATGAATCATTTGGCCTGTTACTACATTTCAGAACCACACTTGAGTCCCACGAAAAAGGCTATTTTCTTTGTTTGTCTAGATAATTCAGAAATCTCTAAAATTGATTAATTGAGTACTGTTACATAAGTTTTTTTTTTGTTTCTGACATGAGAACTTTTGCAGTGAAGTCACCAGTGAATGATGAGGCAGATATTAAAAAGAAAGAAGAGTCGATTATGGAACTGGGTAATATGTTAGCGAAGAATAAACGTACTCAAGAATTGCGCAAAATGATCGAAAATACTCGTCCATTTCTTGTATCATTAGGCAAGGCGAAAGCGGCGAAACTTGTTCGAAATTTGGTTGATCTCTGTCTCATGATTGATAATCAGGATGGAGATATTAAGGTAATCTTACTGCTTCTAGAAGAATCAATGAGGAATTATTGAATTTCTTTCATAGCTTACATACTATCCTCTCCCAGTTTATCAGCAGAACGCTCGAAGCAATCAAGGATTTGTAGTACTTGAAACAATAAATGGAACATTCAAAAGATAAATGATTCAATAAAAATAAAAGCTCTTTCTTTAGTCATCTGTAAAAATACTTTTTTTCTTTAATAAAGTATTTTTTTTTCACTGATGTCCACTGATATATTTCCAAGGTTGACCTATGCAAGGAATGCATACAGTGGGCAACTGAACAAAATCGAACATTCTTGCGACAGACACTGCAGGCTCGCCTTGTTCGTCTTTATAACGATCTTCGCAGATTCACTCAAGCACAGCATTTAGGTACATAAGTTTCTCAGTTCTTGAATTTTAGTACGTTTAATTTGACTGATTGCATAACCAATAAGTAACCGAACATTTTAGCAAATCAGCTGGTTCGCGAACTGAAGAAAGTCGATGACAAAGATGTGATTGTTGAGGTACAACTGGAAGAAAGCAAAGCTTGCTACCATTTAGGGAATTTGTCAAAGGTTTTTTCCAGTTAACATTCTATTCCATCGTGCTAACATACACCATCGAAAGTGCCCAATGTAGCCTTACACTTTATTGCTACGTCTAATTAAACCAATGCTTTCTCAAGAATATCTAGTATATATCGGTGTTTCTAACGCAAGATTGCTGTGTGTATCGTGATTTTGCTGTATACTTCACTATTTAAGCTTGTGAGATATAGAAACATCTGAGAAAAAATTTTTGGTGTCCGTTTTTTTTTTGATGAATTTTTTTCAGGCTAGAGCTGCTCTGACATCAGCAAGGACAACAGCAAATTCAATTTACATGCCTCCTCGCATGCAAGCTGCCCTCGATATGCAATCTGGGATTTTGCACGCTGCTAGTGAGCGTGATTTTAAAACAGCGTTTTCGTATTTTTATGAAGCCTTCGAAGGATACGACACCGTTAATGACAAACAAGACGCTATACGTGCTCTTAAATATATGCTTTTGAGCAAGGTTGCATTTTACAAACTTCCATTTTTTAGTTCTAGTTTCACACACCATGTTTTCCGAATGTACTAATTCCGTACTTTTGTTTTCTTCGTTACTTGTTCTCATGATATTTCATATTAAACATTGCTGTAGCAGTATTTTTCAGATAATGCTTGATTCCCCAGAAGAAGTTTCAACGATTTTATCAGCGAAGCTAGCGTTAAAATATAGTGGATTAGATTTGGATGCCATGCGTGCAGTTGCTGAGGCTGCCAAGAAACGGTCACTGGCTGATTTTAATGCCGTATGTCTGGTCCTTCATAGTTTACTTTCATTCGTATAACTTATTAGAGCATGCAAATCAGTTTCTTTCTTCAGGCATTTGGAAGTTTTCGTGATGAACTGCAGTGCGATGCTGTTGTAAAGAAACACTTTAATTCTTTAAGTGATAGTATGCTCGAAAAAGATTTATGCCGGATAATTGAACCGTATTCCTACGTCCAGCTTGAACACATTGCTTCAAAAATTGGACTTACTAGGGACAAAGTGGAGAAAAAGTTATCACAAATGATACTGGATAGGAAGTTCTCAGGTAATCATTCGCATTTCATTAATCAATCTGTTCTGCTAACACTCCCTAATTCGTGTATAAATTGGTTTAGATATTAAAGTTGGCATACTTTTTACAGGAAGCTTGCATCAAGGCGAAGGAATGCTAATTGTGTATGATCTTGCTCCTGTGGACAAAACGTACGAAGCAGCGGTGGAAGCCATTCACGCAATGAGTGAGGTAAAATTTTTCTTAAAATACGTTTGGTTGTATCTGGATTAGAGTATTGGTGAATAATTTATATAATTAAAAACTTGCTACAGGTCGTGGACGCATTATACCAGCGGGTGAAGAAATTAAGATGATATTGTTCTTTTTAACTGGTGATATCTCTGAAGAAGAGTTTGCCGCCATAACACCCTAATTTAAATGTAGCTTTTAAATTGTACAGTTCGGAGCTGCTTACATACATGCATCTTACGGAAAAGGGTAAGATAAGGCTGTCAGAAGTGATTAAAATAGTACAAATCTTGAATGCATGAAAGTATGTGATACAGAAACTTTTACTCTACGTACCGGTGTTGTCATTTAAATTTCATCATTTTTCCCTTCAGAGTTATATGTAGCTTCTCTGTTGTTGACACTGTGTTTAGCCCAGTATCCAGTGAGATTTTGTCATTTATGTTTCAGAACAACCTGATGTGTATAACTGATTATGAAATCTCAAAATAATCATGCAGTTATGATATTAGCTCAGACATATTGTTTGCCTGCGTCTCGATAACATTTTGATCAGATAAACACCATTGCAATGTACATCACTGAAATAAAGCAAGCTTGTGTGCAAGCTTGTATGCGTGTACGTATTATAACAGCCATTTATGACCTCTTGAACATATTATTTCTGTTGTCCATTTATTCATTGTTTCGTCTGGTATTTTTAAATTCCAGCTTACGGATTGCTTCATAGTATCTCTATGTGTCGGGATTAATCGTAAATTGGCGTTATTTGAAACACTTGGTTCTTTTTTGAAAATAAAACATGAGCTCATTGTGTTTGTTTGATAAAGTTGTTGATCATAATCGTAGATAATACATTTTTCCCTGGCGTTTGGTGTTTACTACTCACAAGCATTACTTTGGAGTCTGAGGACATTGTCCATGTTTTGTCCTGCGGATTGTATCGTGTCTCAGTGTTATAGCAGGAAATGTAATGCAAATGCTGGATGAATTCTTTCAGAATTTTAGTTCCTGTTTACTTCGCTTGAACTAAGACAGTACTAATCATCTGATTCGGGGTGCTCTTCTGCATGTCGGTAGTCGGCCTCTGTCCATGGTATGTTTACCTGATTTCTCATGGTTATTTTCGTCTTATAGTATATGACAGCAGTAGGAAATTTTTGGGAAGTTCTTTTTATATATATATATATATATACCAGTTTACTCAATCACTCAACCAAACGCCTATGACGGCTTGGTGAATCCATGCATTATGGACATACGGACATTAATAAAATTCGTTTGGTCACATGATTTCCCGTAATTACATTGATTATTTCTGGGAAAGTTAGGGGCCCATGTTTCCATTATCGATGATTGCGATCATATATGCAATAGTAACAGCAAAATAATTGCACTGAATATGATCTGCTTTGTATTTTATTTTCCAAATTTTCTAAACCTAAAAGATGAAATGTAGGAAAATAATTGTTACTGATTGTATCGATATTGTTGTTTTTAGTATCCCGGCTACTGATGTCTATAAGTGTGACGCCAACTTCGATAGCTCTCGCCTCAATTGATCGTTTATTGGTTATTGCGGCAGAAAAATTTGATTCTAATAACCCGGATTCTTTGTTTGATAAGGTTTTTGTTTTTAATTTGTTATGGTATTATCAAATTCTAATTAGTATTTTATGAACTGAAAGAGGAAGTTGGGGTGAATACTAGTGCTCCATTTATCTGTACACTGTGCTGCACGAAATATTTCGGTACTCTGCTATAGACCGGTTGTGTAGCTTTGTAGCAGTGTAAAAACACTAGGAAAAATTTCAACAGAAGTTGTAAAAGGAGATAATTTATAACCGGATTTGGCTGCTTCTTGTCGACATGAAGTTAGTAGTTAATGCAGTTGTGTTTATCAATAGAAGGAACGTGAGAATGGATTCTGAATTGTAGGGGAAATTTTGTTTTTTTTTTGAAGTTGCACCTTATTTTTATTTATTTTTGGTCCGGATAAGCATCATGATCCATCACTTCAGTATATGGTTTGACGATATACACATTGATTACATTATGATTATTTCTGATTGCATTATGATTATTTCGGATAATTTTTAGGATTTCTTAAATCACTTATTTGTGGCACCTTTTTCTACTGAGAGTGGCATTGTTGATCAATACGTTTTTCGCGTATTGCTTGATAATATCATAACATCGAACACATTACTTTCTGATTGTCTACCTGCTTCAAATCCAACAAACACAGCTGCTCGATCTGTATCTGTTAGTACTGTTGCATTTCAAAAGCAGCAGTCACTTGCCATTCAACAACAACCACGGTCCTCATCAGCTCGAAAGTACAACCTACAACTAAAAGACAATTTCTGCGCGTACGTAATTCGACAGGTTGGTGTTGTGTTGTGAAACCGGTACGCCGGTCAACTTGTATATATAAGCATGAGCTTTCCAATAGTGATATATTCGGCACAAAATCAGTTCTCGCTTTTGCTACGTGTGAGAAGTAATTATTATGTGGGTTTGATTTT
Organism: Loa loa; assembly: GCF_000183805.2. Classification (NCBI taxonomy): domain Eukaryota; kingdom Metazoa; phylum Nematoda; class Chromadorea; order Rhabditida; family Onchocercidae; genus Loa; species Loa loa. The sequence goes on along the minus strand of NW_018108309.1, from coordinate 40,487 downwards.
TGTACTGGAAATATCTGCATGATCTTTTGTTCTTTGTATTATTTCAATGTTGATGAATAAATCTGGTTTGGTTGCTTTTTAAAGCATGAGTTTTCTATTCTGTAGTATTTACGAGATCTGGTAGAAGGATTTACGATTATTCAGTACACACCAAAGTTTGACGATTATGTAGACTCTTTGCATAGGGCCTGCGGTACTATTCTCAAGCTATTTTATACAGTTTACTCATTAATTTAGTGATTTTTTTTTGACACTTTTTTCTGCTTTCTTGGTCCGTTGATTTCTGAGTACCATCATTTCGACGCTGAGTTTTAATTTCGTATTGCCTATCAAGACCGGATTCCACGTGACTAATTCACATATGTTCATTTGTAACATTATGCAGCATTTTTCTTTGCATGTTTCACTTTTTCCATTTTTTTTCGAATACTTGTGTACATAAGGTATTTCTGTTCATTGTGATCTCAGTAATAATGATAGTGCAGTTTTATTTCAGCAGCTGAAGAACTGTATCAAAGATCCAACAGCAACTTCTATACGGCTTTTTTATCGCTTTGTTGAAGTATTGGAGGAAAGATTAGTGGAAATACGGTATAGTCTACTTGGACGTTTTCTTGAAACTCTTCTTGTTTCACTACTATCCGTTGATCCTTCTATTCAAGTGCTTGTTGGCCTTATTCTCTTCTCTTCTTCACTTGTGCCGCAAACTACCAAAGGACTTGGCCAGTATCTTCGTGTCGTCTTTAGAACATTATTTGAAGCTACCAGAAAAGGTAATTTTTAAGCCAAAGATACTGCGGTTCTATCCCTTTTGCTTTAGTTTTCTTGCGTTGTTTGTAAGTTCAGCAAATGCGTTTTGAAAATATATTTTTTCACTTCAGATAATTCAGCGGTCTCTGATTGTGCATTATCTACTGAATTCATTCATCAGCTTTTTACGTCCCTTTTCTCAACGCAGATTATTGAATTTGTTGCGATTGATCAACAATCTGTTATCTGTTTTCTGAAAATTTTTGAAAAAGGTGTGTTTGTTTTATTCATTCTGATGTTTATAAGAAGTCTTTTAAAATGATTTCTTGCTGAAATCATTCATTTTCATGAAACTTGCTATTATAGAGCTTGCTATACGTGGGATTACTTTAATAAGGACTCTCCCGCCACTCCAACTTATTTTGACAGCTGCGCCTGAAGGAAATTCCAAAGTATCATTATCATCAGCAGGAAGTGATCATCTTTCACCCTTTGATTACGTTGATTTGGAAGATAAGGATCTCGATGAGATAATGGATAGCTTGGCTTATCAGAATCCGAATTTACTGGCACAGCAGATCCAGGTATGTGATCGAAATTGATAATTGCTACTCACAACCACATTTAAAAATGTAGGCAAAATCTTATGTGGTTCAGTATTCAGTGTTCGCAGGCGTTCATTTTTTTATGGTTTTTTTTTTTCACTTAAAAAAATTCTTTTGACAGGAAATTGGTACGACATTTACGTTAAGTGTGAAGTCATGTCGGCAGCACCTGATCTCGCTGAATTCCGGAGATGGAACTATTTTGAATGCTGTTAATCTTTCTCGAGTTATTGTGATGATGATAAATACATGTTCCGGCTCTAATATGCAGCAGTCGGTCCAACCAAGTATTTTATGGGACCATCGTTCCGGAAGTGTTCCAGGTGACCATATTCCACATCTTTATTTGTTTTTGCTACGAAAGAATTTCTGACTATTTCCTAGTCGAAAGTCTGCTTAAAAACATTAATATTTCAGCAACTGGGACTAGTTCATCGGCAGAAAGTTTGTCGACTACGACCAGCGGTCTCTCCGAAAATTCTGCGAGCGTAAACTCATCACAGTCGATGCAACAGATTACTTGGAATGCCAAAAATTTTGCCAACGCCATTCGAGAGCTGGTGAGAAATCCCAAATTTCGGTTTATTTTGCGTTTTTCACAGGGTCTTTCTCGATTGCAAGTCTGAATGTTTTGCAGGCACCAAACCTAAATTGGTCGGAAATAATAATGCACCTTGATCAAACAAATTTTATTGTGCGAACAAAAGCGCAGTTGCAGTTATTAACTGCAATTTTGTTAGAAGGTCTTGGTTCTAATCCTTTCCCGATAGGCTTGTTGTATCGTGAATGGAATTTCCACAAATACGGCCAGGTATCTAATTAGACTTTTACGTAATGCAGTCAGTTGTTATATCGCGACATGGAAGCACTAATGTCTCTGTACGCCGCGATATTGAGTACAGCAAAATGAAATATCTGTCTTATCAAAATCGATGATTAGCAGTGGTGAAACTGAAGTAGGCTGCTAAAGGATCACTAAACAAATCTATAATGACTGTCCGGTGTTATTTTACCTCATTGTTGTCGGAGCTGATACACTACGTTGTACTTATTTTTGGTGTATTTCGCGAACCGTATGTCGCTAAACTTGGAAGTTTTTTATAACTGTGTAACTAATTAGTTCTTTGCAGTTATCATGGATTGAGCAAATATTGCAAAATCCCGATGTATTTTGCTTTTCTGACTATCCTCACAAAGCAGTGAATTTGACTCCGTTGAAAGTACAGCCGGAAGAAACAAGGGAGTTAAGTAACTGGTGAATATTACAACTTTTGTGACCTTTTTTAGAAGTAGTTTTTTGAAAATTTTGTGACTTATCTAATTATAGGCGCTGTTTGGATTTGGTGGATACGTTGATACGACTAGGTGAAGTGAGAAAATTGGTGAATGGTGTGATGAATATTTTGCATAAACCAACTAGTACTTGCCCGGATGTTTTGTTGCTAGCTTTATTACAAATGCAGGCATGTTATTTTGTGAGATTGAATCATATTCGGTGGGTGTAATTCTTTGAAAACTTCAATGTTTGCAACATAAAGTAGTCAGTTTTATAACTACTTTTTTTTAGTTGCCTTCGTCAAATTTGCGCATTCACCTAATGCAGATGCTCATACCAACGTTGATCGGAAATCATCCGAATGCTGTTCCGGTACTAAATGTAGTTTGGAACTGCGAAGACAAAGTGCAATTACGACCAACGATTTTAACTGCTCTTTGCAATTATTATATGAAAAGTCCAGATGACCAAGCAAAATTGTCCCGAATCTTGGAAGTAGCCCATGAGCTTAAACCAGATGTCAGTATTTCTTCTTTAGGTTTTTTTCTTTATTAATATTTAAAGTCATCTTCTAGTATTTCGAGTGCTACAAAGATGTAAGCTCCTGCTTTCAAGTTCAAATTACTAGTGTTAGGCGGCCTTGGAAAACGAACATTGTGAATCCTCTTTGGAACATATTTCATCTCTGTCTTCTCTCTTCATCACTTCAATATTTTCAATATTTAGCATTTCTTGCTATCACAATAAATGATGAGTATATTTTTGCATTAAACAAAATTATTGGAATAGGTTTATCCAATAAAAACTATAAAAAGTTGGAAAGAAGGAAATCTTCAATTATTATGGATCATTTTGTATTCTTCAGCGTATTATGATGCAATCGGACTATTTACCAAAAATATAAGGCCATTATGACTACATCTAGTTGTGAAAAATGGCCATGTTCGCATTTCAGGGCTTAGCCGAACTATTCAATGTACCACAATTTCCCTTTACAATTGATTTAGCTTGTTTGGCTTCGAGAAGAGATTTCCTGAAGTTGGACAAGTGGGTTGATGATAAATTAGCAGTATATGGGGTAAGATCTGTTCTTTCATTTAGTTTAACTTTTAATAAGATAGTAAGACTGACTCTCATATTATTGAATAAGTGATGAATGTGGTAAATTTTTCTCAAATTTCATTGATTTGCTTTATTGCAGGATGCGTTTGCTTCACAGATTATATGTTATATACGTCGCCGGTTACCAGCGGGCATGGTGAACAGTAGTGTGTTACCGCAAGAGACAATAAGAGCGCTATTGAATGCTCTTTCACGGACGACTTGTATGTCTAGTGCATCAGTCAATGATTTATCCTCGCTTTGCTGTCAGATACCCGGGGTTCGTTGACACTTTTAAATTGGTTTGAAGAGTAGGTGTACACATGGGAGATATTTTAGGAGTGAATGTTGTCACTTACTTTTCACTTGCAACGCGTTTCTTTAATCTTTGGTAGTAGAAATATCTAATTTTTTCAACTTCAATCACTTTTCTGTAACATGAAAAAGACTGGATTTGGAGTATGGTGTTTTTTGTTGTCACTTTTAATTCAAGCATCAGTTGCTTGTTGATCGCGAGAATGTAAAATAATGCCTATTCTTATCACATAATGATAAATTCTCGGGGAATTTGTTATCCTAACTACTAAAATTTTATTAAAAATTAATTTCCTATTTTATAAACAGCTGAAAAACAGTGAAGGGCGTTTGTCAGCCATATCAACCTCTCGAACGCAATTAAGCGCAGCTGGAGCTGCACACTCATCAACGTCGAATGTGTTTAGTAGTGGTATAGGAACACCATCGGTGCCGGTGCAACAGCTCACCGGCAGTTTTGGTAATTTTCCGTTCGGGACAACTGGATTTGGTGCATCGAATAGAGATATGCTTGGTAATATTTTTAAAAATTCACAAAACTAAGTTTTTATAGATCTTTTCAACTAAAATAATCATGTTTAAAAAATATAACAATTTAAGCAGCTGCACAACAGATGCAAAATCGACAGCATCAACAAGGGAATTTACCTGGATCAGTGCAAATTTTTGGAAGCGGTACAGGAACAAATCTTTGCGTTCCAGGCTCGACTACAGGACCATTTCCGCAAGCAAATGATTTACTTAAAGTGAGTATAATGATTACTTTATTTTTATTCAGGTGGCGTATTTTCCTAAAATATTCAATTTCCAGGCGACGAATGCAGCTAATGTTTTGCAGCCGAATTTTAATGGAAGTCATGCTCTGTCAATGTCACCGTCCGGGCAGATGATGAGGACAGGTTTTATGAGTACTGGAATACCAACAACACAAACGCGGTCAGGACCTGGAGCTGGAGGACCTGGTTGGAGTATGCCAGTTGGTATACCAGGTTTGATTTCTATGCGAACTTTTCGTTTGCTTTCTAAGTAATTGATTTTCCTTGGTCACTTCAGCTTTAAGCTAATATGATCTAGAGATCTCGAACTTTTGGATGATGACTTTTACAGTGGAGAATATCTGCCATTACATTTAGGAGAAGCTACAAGCATGCTAATGCTGTTAAGTGCAAAATTACGATATACTAATTAAGTGATACCTGACCGCTTGCATTGTGGCCCTTTCTTGCAACATGTGCACGTTTATGCTGTCATGCAGTTATGTCATCATGAGATAGTATCGTGAATAACCGAGAAGTCTCGCTGAAAATATTTCACTTTAAATATGACTCTCGATTAACAGAATCACCATATTTTTCTCATTTAATTTCATTCTGCTTAATTTAAAATACATTTCTTTTCTAGATCCAGTGAGTAAACTGAATTCAATTTCATTCCTGCTTAGTTTAAAATGCATTTTCAAATTATGTTTTATTTCTAAAATTATTCAATGTATCATGAAACTTCTTTTACCTGTTATTTAATTCAGCACTTATAATTGTAGGAACTGGTGGTGTACGAACAACACCGGGATCCACTAGTGGTCCTTCTTCTGCTCTTGATTTTCGCGTGCCACCTGGTGCTCCTGGTTCAGCAGGTCGGCCAATATTACCGCGATTCTTTGTGGCACAGCTGTGCTGATTTTTTTCCATGTAGAGGTTTAGCGAGAAAGATCCACAGCAGTCTCACCCAAGCTGAAAAGACTATCACGTGTTGTTCATAAAAGCAAATCAAATCTTAACTGCATTGTAGATGTAGCGTCAATATCATGAGCTTCCATTGTTGCATATCCATATGCAGCTTTTGGAGCAGCACAGTTAATTTCGGTTCCCAGTAACATGACATCGGCTAGCGGTGAATAGAGTTAACTGTAACTGTGGCGGATAATCACTTTTACATTTTCTGTTTTCAGGAAATATATTGAATGGAAACAGTTCATTTGTGCATAACGCAGCTGGACAGCAGCAGCAACAACAGCAAGCCAGTGGCGGCTCGCCAGGTCGTATTACTGTACCTCCGGCACCTATGGACGATCTTACTTCCGTACAGTTCAGTGAGGAAATTCAAAATGAAGCAAATATGTACTTTCAGCAAGTAATATGCTTTTATTTTTTTTTGAAACATGAGCAATTTAGATCTTAATGTAATGAGCTTTTTTCTTTCTTTTTTTTGATATAGATACAAAAATAATCGTTTACCACTGCCAACTGCTTTTACGTTTTTAAATTGCTGTCGTTGTAAAAACACATGTGTTTAAACAAACTGTCGGAGTAAAGGGATCATGCTTTTAAAAATCCATTTTCCTTCTTGAGGTTTTTGAAAACCTTTCAATGAAAAGTTAGTGATGAATAAGAGAATTGTGTGTTTGTGTATCTGAGGAATGAATGTTGGGATGGAAATTTTAGTCAGAACTGTGAAACATTCTTATTTTGCAGATATACTCTCAGCATATGCAGATGCCGGTCGCAGATTTTGTTGAACGCTTGAAACAGTTTAAAGCATCAAATGTGCAAAGGGACAAGGTTTTGTCTTTCTTAATATTTTTATATTTGTGCGTTTGTGTACTGCACACTAACAAGAAAATCCCATTTACAGGATATTTTGGCATGTGTGGTCAAGAATTTATTCGAAGAATATCGATTTTTTCATGAGTATCCTGAACGAGAGTTAAGAACAACTGCAGAAGTATATGGTAGCATTATTCGTGAGGGTGTGATATCGTATGTTTTCTTTTATTTTAATTTACTTACCACTAATGCTATCTTTTTTTGATAGTTTTGAGATTTTTGGTCATTGAGTGACTATCCTTCTGTTTGGCTGCTTTGATGACATAAAATTTGAGCTTTAACAAGGAATTGAAAGCAGTCAAGAGTTACCATGATGCTAAAGTAATCTACTTCACTATCACTCATGGGACTAACAGAATGTTGAGTTTGCAATATCAGCTGTAATTGTGAGGTGGCAAAATTTTTTTAAATACATGTGTAATGAGATCCATATTGCAGGAACTTGCAGTTTGCTACCGCAGTGAGGAAGGTAATAGAATCATTGCAAGCAGAACCGGGTAGTATGCTTTGGACATTTGGAATCGTAGCGCTTAATGCATGTCGGACAAAGCTGAGTTTATATCCCAAAGTATGTGTCATGATTGCTAACCAACGAAATTTCCAGCATTTCCCTCAGAATTTGAAGGTATTATGTTTGATTTGATAAAATAATGGAAAAAAGTTATTATATTCCGTTACAAAGAAATTAAAAACACTTTCTAGGGGATGTGAAAAAAGTCTCGCATCTGTTCTGGTTTTTGATCATCCAGAGTCTATGAGTATTATTTTGCCGGTTTTTGGTGTTGTTAGTGAGGTGGTATTATTTTTAACCGATAAAGGCTGTTTGTTTGGTCAGACTAGTATAACTTTTGCATTTATTTGAATTATTCTCTTAGACAGAACAAAATTTCTGATTTTTCAAGTTTTCTGTTCGAAAAGTAATTAATAAATAATTTTTTTAAAGATTCTTTTTATAAATCAAATTCTCACATATTCACATTATGAACCGTACTTTATAAGAAGGCCTAAAGCCTTTAAATATGAACATCACGTATACGTACGAGACAATTTCTGCATTGTTGAATTATGGGCATGTATGGTTATTTAGGATTACGTAACCAGTGGTATACAGGGACAACAGCCACATGTTCCTGGTCGTGAAACACCAAATTGGCAGCCGCAACAACGAACAATAACTGATATGAATCGAGCTTTAGCAGCACGTTCCGTATGGCTTCATGAAATGAATTGGATTATTGAACTTTAAGCATGAACCAAATCACAAATCGTTGTAGTACTGTAAACTCTTAATATTTTTTCAGGGTTCATCAGTGTTGTCTGTTACTAGTGTTGACACACTGGTTAATGCAACTGAAAAAGAAGGTAGTCAGATAAAGCAACCATCAGAAACTGTAATGGAAAAAGTTGCATTTTTGTTCAATAATTTAAGCCAAATCAATCTTCCGAAAAAGGTGGGTTTTAATGGTACGTTTGCTTATAACTGGATAGTCATTGTAGATTTTTATCTCTGAAATTGGATTTAAAATTCATATTATGTTTTTGCATCTCTTCAGGTCGAAGAAATAAAAATTATGATCGAAGAACTGGATGATAACTTTATTCGATGGTTAGCACAATATCTGGTGATGAAACGTGTTAGTATTGAACAGAATTTTCAACCTCTCTACAATCTCTTTCTTTTGGCAATCGAAAACAGAAAGTTGGAAGAATTCGTGAAGTTGGAAACTTTTAGGAACATAAAGGTATTGTTTTTGACACAGTTGAAAACTTTTATGGGTATCAGGCAAGTTTTCCGTTAACCTTTAACATACGTATTGAGGATTTCAATGATGGCTTCTCTTACACATGGCATCGGTTCGTTTGATCTCATGTAAATACAATGTAAGAATCAGCATCCTGAAGCCAATATTAAAGATCATTTATGCCAAGGGCGTCTGTTGTATGATAACAGCTGCTTGACCGAGAGTTTGCTACAGCTTTAGCATTGGGAATGTTATCGATGTGGTACTATGTTCTTAGGATCGGAAAAGTTTTTTCAAACAGCTTTGGCTGAAGCACTATGTAAACATACATCAGTAAAAAAGTGAAATCTGTTCAAGTTCAATTTATTTCACATAGTATAGTTTAGATCATGCTTCATTTTTTTTCTTTTTTTTTGAGATTCTCTTGAGAAGCGATAAACGACAAGCAGCGACGAATTTTGGCGATAGGCAGTTGCTAAAAAATCTCGGCTTATGGCTGGGTGCGATTACAATCGCCCGCGACCATCCTATCGTTACATCGGTATTTCTTAGTATTTTTTTCACACTGTTTGAAATTTTTCCTTACGAAAGTGCGTTTGTACATTGGCTGTTACCGTTTTAATTTAAGGATTTGGATATGAAGTCCCTTCTTATGGAGGCTTATTACAAAGGACAGCAAGAACTTCTGTTTGTTGTACCCTTCATCGCGAAAATTCTTGTCTCTTGTAGTAAAAGTCAGGCAAGCCTTTCTGATCATTCATATTTGACACGAAGTTTTTGAAAGTATCTTCGCTTCTTACGTTACCTACCGTTTGCAGATCTTTGGACCAAATTGTGCGTGGATAAAAGCGATTTTCAAAATTTTGGCAGAGCTTCATAATCAACCAGACTTAAAATTAAATTTGAAGTTCGAAATAGAAGTACTCTGTAAGGAATTAGGCGTTGACCTAAGCAAGCTCACAATAGAAGATGTGCTGAAAGATACTGAACGCTTGATAAGGCTTCCGCAACAATTAGGCGATCTAAAGATGTTAAAACCACCCGAGCTACAGGTATCTGTTGTTTTTTGAACAGTTTTGTTTGTCTTAGTGAAGTTGAATGTATTTTAAAAATAACAAATTTTCACTAACTTACCGAATTGTGAGTTACAGTTTAGTGATCTGTCTATAATATTATTTGTATTATATAGATTGCACTTTCAGATGGCGGCTTCACCTGTCCCAGCAGTGCGTGTCAATTCTGAAGCTTCTGCAGAAGTTGTGGCAGGTATACCACAAACAGCAACTGCTGATGTTGATCATTTGATTGGCAATTTATCAAGCATCACTATGCCGAGTAAAACTTATTACAGCATAAATTCTAGATTTGGTTGAAATTTAATTACTATAGGGATTTGTATAATTTACTTGACCAATCGTTCTAAGTTCCCATGCGTTGCAAATGATAAGATTTTACCTGAAGCTGAATTTGTCACGTCTTTTCCTGTATAAACTTGTAATTGATTCTTCTCGTATCTTCTACGCACGTTTGATAATGGTAGATTCAGCAGTTTTTATTCATCGAAACTTTCACTGTCATTGTGTCTATCTTTGATGTCCGCTGTTTCAGACGTTTCTTCAAATTAGAAGCGGGAACAAACTACCGATTACTGAGGTCAACTTTCTGGCCCTCCTTAACTCAATGAATTGCTATCCTTTTACTTTAGCGAGATTTCTAAGCATCTGTTTTTCAAGAGGACAAAATACGAAATTTATTTGCTAAAGAATAACTTTGCTTTCCAAGGCAGTATTGCTTAACAGAGTCTAGAAGACATCACAATTTCGGTGCACGTTTTCCTCTCTTGTTTCGTCAGATTCTGGGCTTTATTCTTCAAACTTTCTATTGAACTGAAAGTATATTCTACTGACATTTTATCTCTGTTTATCTGAATGCATAGCACACAGCTTTTTTCAAATAATATACAATTTTTGATATTTAGGAAGTCAGTCTCCAAGTGGTACACAAGTGCAGACACCAGCTCATTTTCACTATCATGATATAAACATTGTTTCCTTCGATGGTCTTACACCGCATTTGAAGCTGTCAGCTTCATTACCTTTGTTTCAAGTTAACTTTTGTCCTTCACTTTTGTTTTTTAATCTGAAATGTAGAAATATTTTTATCATTTCGAAAGATATAGCGTAAATTTATTTTTCTGCATCGAAGTTTTAGTTGAATCCTCAGTTGAAACACGTCGTTCGGCCAGCAATTAGTCATGCGATTAAAGAATTGATTGGACCAGTTACTGAGCGAGCAATTCGGATTGCTATGCATGTTACAGAACATATCTGCAAGAAGGTAAGCTTGAATTGTTTTGATGCTGTTTCTTGTTCAGTTTTACTTCTTCCCGTATAACTTCGAACTCATCTCGTTTTAATGATTATTTTTATGAGCGTAAGATTTCAGGATTTTGCACTAGAACCGGACGAGCAAAAAATGCGTCGTGCCTCACAACATATGATTCGAGCGATGACAGCGGGAATGGCATCCATAACATGCAGGGAGCCACTATCTTCAACTATCCTAGGATTTCTTAAAACGGCATTCACAAATTCTTTGCGATGCAATATTACACCTGAACAGGTGAGTGGTTTAGTAGTAAGGTTAAACTATATTGAATATTTTTGGATTTCCCGAATAAACTTTTTATTCATGTTTTTTACAGCAAAAACTAATCGACGAAGCTGCAACAACTATTGCGGAAGACAACGTGGAATTGGCAACAAATTTTATAGTCAAGACAGCATGTGAAAAAGCAACTCCCGAAATGGATAAACGCCTTGAATCTGAATTCACTACCAGAAAGCAATATCGTGTTGAAGGTCGACAGTACGCTGATCCTGTTGCCCTTGCACGCGCTCAGCAGATGCCAGAGAAAATACGACTTCGTGTTGGATCGGTTACAAATCATCAGATGGTTGTTTATGATGAATTTTCCAGGTTTTCAATTTTTTCTAGATTACAAATGGAGGATAAGATGGTAAGAGCAATTCAACCAATTCAATTTTATGATAGCAGGGAATTAATTTTTAGCCGGATTTGTGGTTTCAAGCCAACAACAGCCGAAGATATGATAGTCGATTTCAGTATCATGAAATCGTCTACTCCAACTACCATGCAGCCAGTGATTCAACAGGCATAGTGTTTAAATTTCACGTTATAAAACATATTTTTTGTTTTCCAGAAAACTGCAAAAATTGTTACATTAATCTGGACTTCTTCTAAACTGTGCAAATCCATAATTCATATTTCAGTGAAAAGTAATAGTTTTTACATTTGATTTATCTGAGAATATCATATCCAGTTTTATAGCCTGGAATGGACAAAGAAGTGGAGCAATTTGTGACAGCTTTACAAATGCTTGTGCACGATATTGATTCGATATTATCCGCTTACGGTGTACCAAATTATCGAGCAAGTGCTGCAATTGCTAATATTCGTGACGCAGTATCACAGTTGGCATCAAATCCACGTGAACCAATTCAAATGCATAACTGTATACAACGCATTGTTGAACAAGTCTTGTGTGCATATAGAAATGCAGAATTTCAGCAGCATCAACTGCGTACGTTTGGCAATACCTTTATTTATCTCATGTAATATTTATGTCTTTACTGTGCATTTCTCCTAATAACTTATAAACTTTGGGCAGGACTTGGAATGGCAGCAGTCAGCAGTGATGACCAAGTGTAGGTTGATTTATGTTCTTAAGCACTGTAATATTTATTTTCAGAGTTCCAAGAACTACATTAAGATTCTGTATCTGCATTTTAGAAGTTTAGCTAACTAGAACTACGTAATCGGAACTATGCCAACCTTTTGTGGATTGTCAACACGGATGAGCGCTGCTGTCTTGGTCTCTTCGTAAAAGATTCATACTGACTGTACTTGGGTTATACTAATCTCTGAATTTATGATATGCTTTGTTGTTGATGATTTTGATATCCATGTAGTTTATTTCTTACTACACTGTCATCGAACATTACATAATTATGATTGAAAAATAAATTTTTCTGCTTGAAAATCTGTCGTTTCAGCGCCTCCGGAAGTGGACTGGAATCGCAGATTAAAGGACATCTTCCTTCAACTTTGTCGTATCCTACTAACACAAATTCCCTTGGGTGACTTAGCTCGTCGTATGACTCGAGTGATCGTGGATTGCCGGTTAGATTATCGATTCAACGTTGATGCTATGGATCTGCTTGCGAAACACATGCTTATCCAAATGAATGTTTATGATCAGAATTTGGCGTTGTTGATCGATAGCGGCAGCAATTTTGAAGTTTTTTTCTATTCATTCTTTATCCATCAGTAGTTTTGTGTGCATGCTTTCAGTCATTGGTATTGTCAATTTTCACTTAATTGACAGAATGTCATATTGAATTGATTATTGCATTCCCAATCCAAACTCGAGTTAAGGTTCATAAGTTCCGTGAAGGGTCTCTCAACTGACTTGACATTTCTTCGTGAATTTAGAATGATATTATTGGGGAATAGAACTGAAAGATGTAAGCATAGTTTCAAGTACTCTTTAAAAATTGGTGAGATTTGTTTGCTTTCTTGCTATAATTTGGAGTTGTCAGTTCAGGTTGGTTCGGAAAACATTGATGAAATTTAGTTTATATTTGTAAGGAGTTTTTTTTTTTTTTCATTTGATAGGGACAGCTCTTTTTTGCAGGCTTTAATATTTGCTCAACGATTTTTAAAACTGTTGACAATGAGTAATCCAACACATTCGCGACAAGCAGTTTCCGAATCAATGCCTCTCACGATGGAACAATTGGCTAAGGCACAGCAATTCGGACAAAACAGGCCAACTCCTGAAAGGTATGTAGGACTTTTTTTAGGATAATGCAATGCTTGTAGCTGCTGTGATTTATGCATGGAACATTTTTGACTTTCAGATTCGTGAAGGTAATAAGTTTCAGCTTTGCAACGGCAGCAGTACCACTAGGTAACGAAGTGGGACTTATTGGTTCACGAGGTGTTACATCACTTCCACCACCTTCAACCATCACTGATCGTGTGCATAACAGTTTACCAGCAGCACTTGCTGCATCTGCGCCACCGTCTGGTCCAATTGGAAGCGGTACGCATCTAAGGAGCGATAATAATGTGGACGATGGTGCCGAGTTGCAGAGCAAGGTAGAAATGATATTACGAGAATGGATACAGCTTTGTTACACACCGCAAGCACAGAAAGAGCCTCAACAAGCTCTTGCGCAAATTGTTCATGTGGTAAGGCAGTTTTTTACTTTTTACGATATTGAATTGTTAAAGAATTAAAAATTCTATGGTCAGCATGTACTTAATCTACAATTACATGCCGGAATTTTCTAGTGAAGTAGTATTGTTTGGTAAATTTCTATAACTTATACAGGGTGCAATTTGCTTCTTCATCTCCACAATACGGAGACAGAATTCATGAGACATGAAGCCTCAGATATCTGTTTTAGTGGTAGACTTTATTTTCGAATTCAATTAATTTAAACTGTTGCATATTTCCAGATGCATGAGCAAGGTGTTATATCAACAGATGAGATGATCACACGTTTCTTTCGTTTGTGTACTGAAATGTGCGTTGACGTGTCATATAGACTAATAAAGAACGATGTAAGCGGCCATCCGACGACCGTTGTACGACAGCGATGCTATTATACACTTGATGCTTTCGTCAAACTCACATGGTTAAGAATAATTATCAAGCCGTTAGACGCAATACGCTTGAACTTTTATCTTTCCGTTATTTTGCGCCGTTGTTAGAGATGATGTGAATTTTGGGTTTTCTTACAGTTTGATGATCAAACACAGCGATGGTAGTCAATATCAAACGAAAATCAATTTGTTGAAGAAAGTATTGAATATCATCACCAACGTATTGCATTTGGATCACGAGGTTGTTTTACTTTTTTTTTTAAGCTTGTTAGTGGTAACAATTCTTGTTTCACAGCAAAGCTTGTGAAAAAAGAAACTATATAATCAACTTGATTTTATTTTGATAGAGCCTATCGTTAAAGATATAAAATTCCTGCTTGAGATATCTAATGCAGGCCGTAGGTAATGTTAGCCGCCATTGTTATGATTAATTTTCAGTGGGATTTCAGCAAATTAAGCTGATTACTGAAAAAACATTGCTCGTATTCGATTTTTCGCTTGTTGATCTGCCATCTTTTACCCTTAACAGTTTACTGATTTTGATCTGCACTTGAATCATTTTATAATCCAAGTTTTTTCTTTTTACAAGCATTGTCTCGAAAATAGTTTGCAGTTTAGGTCCGCGGTACTGATTTTCACGCAATGCCATATCAGCGTATCCTAATCATCATGTTCAATGAACTTACCGCTCCCGACCCTGCTTTGGATGTCATTTCATGGCATATATTAGAGGCTTTCGGGTAATATTTTGTAAGATTACTATTCATTTCAATTGTTGTGGTCGTTGTCTGAACAACGGTTAGAATGTTGCTCAATATTACAGACAGGCTTTATTTATCCTACAGCCACGACGAGTTCCGGGTTTTGCTTATGCTTGGCTAGATATCATTGGACATAGAAATTTTATTGGGCGGCTATTGAAAGAAAGCGCCGAACCAATGAAAACAGCTGCCATGTACACTCAGTTGATTATATGCCATTTGAAGTTTTTGGCTCCATTCTTGCGTAATATTCAACTTCCAAAATCAATTGCCATGATGTATAAGGTATGATTCTTTATTTAACTTGTGCTCTATTACGAAGGTTCCCTTTTTAAGCCCATTATGTGTACTATCTTAACTGATCTTCTGTTACCTGGTTCAAGTCTTTGGAACGAGTTGGACGTCACGTTTCGGAATACGACAATCTTGTAGTAAGGGACGACAATCTTGTAGTAAGATGATGGTGCATAGGAGATGAAGCACTGGAGATTCATCAGTTGTCATTTTTAAAACTATAATTATGCCTAAATCTAACAGTTTGTGTCACGATTCAGACCATATTCTGATGATTTAGTATTTAGGGTACTCTTCGCGTTTTATTGGTGATTCTGCATGATTTCCCAGAATTGCTTTGCGAGTATCACATTGTTATCTGTGATACTATACCACCGAACTGTGTTCAGTTACGCAACCTTGTACTTAGTGCTTACCCAAAAAACATGCGGCTACCTGATCCGTTTGGCTCAAATTTGAAGGTAACGTTTTCATGTGTCTTTTTGAAAACTGCTTTTCAATATTGACATTATACATAGTGTAAAATCAGTGTTCATTTTTATAGGTTGATAGCTTGCTAGAAATGACTCAAGAACCAAAAATGAATATCAATATGGCTGCAATCATTCCTCCTGATCTAAGAACGCAACTGGATGATTATTTAAATACTCGCTCATCTGTTGATTTTCATGCTAATTTGCCAAGTTTGTTGCAGGTAATCCTTCTTTCCACTGACCTTTTTGATGATTTGGTTCATGACCATATCTTTTGTCCATATTTTTCGAAGAATGAATACAATTTCAGGTTAGTAACATTGCTGGTTCGAAGTACAATACAACCGTCATGAATGCAGTTGTTATATATGTTGGAATGCGTGCAATTCAAGCAATCCATGAGAAACAACAATGCATTACAATGACTACAATCGCACACACAGCATATATGGATATTTTTCAGAATCTAGCAGTGAGCTTGTGTACTGAAGGTTCATTTTCCAGGATTTTGTTATTTACAAATATATTATTTACAAAGAAAAAAAAGTAGAGAATCTTGACAGTATAAGAGGCGTATTGTTAGCCTGTCTTTTTTCTTTTTTTTTTTTAATTCAAATTAAATTAAAGATTTAAATATGAAACAACTTCACTTCAGGACGGTATTTACTGTTCAACGCTATAGCAAATCAGCTGCGTTATCCGAACAGCCACACGCATTATTTCAGCTGCACCCTATTATATCTATTTTTAGAAGCAAATACTGAAGTAATACAGGAACAAATTACGCGGTAAGCATTTTCATGAAAGAATTGGTTGTTGACTCATAATACCGTGATTTTATCTGACAGGTCTTGTTTCATATCATCCATAGTTTTGTTGAGAATCCAGGTTTTT
>NW_018108309.1:5235-23785 GCF_000183805.2 Loa loa | reverse complement strand
TAGCAGTGAGCTTGTGTACTGAAGGTTCATTTTCCAGGATTTTGTTATTTACAAATATATTATTTACAAAGAAAAAAAAGTAGAGAATCTTGACAGTATAAGAGGCGTATTGTTAGCCTGTCTTTTTTCTTTTTTTTTTTAATTCAAATTAAATTAAAGATTTAAATATGAAACAACTTCACTTCAGGACGGTATTTACTGTTCAACGCTATAGCAAATCAGCTGCGTTATCCGAACAGCCACACGCATTATTTCAGCTGCACCCTATTATATCTATTTTTAGAAGCAAATACTGAAGTAATACAGGAACAAATTACGCGGTAAGCATTTTCATGAAAGAATTGGTTGTTGACTCATAATACCGTGATTTTATCTGACAGGTCTTGTTTCATATCATCCATAGTTTTGTTGAGAATCCAGGTTTTTTCAGAATTCTATTCGAGCGCCTGGTTGCTTTACGCCCACATCCGTGGGGTTTGCTGATCACATTCATTGAGTTGATCAAAAATCCAAGCTACAGTTTTTGGAAGCATGAATTTGTGCGATGTGCTCCAGAGATTGAAAGGTTCTTATTTAATAAATTTTAAAGCAAGAAGGAGAAAATGAAGAACGGAAATGCTAAGTAAGAAGAAATCCTTCAAGTTGCAGTTTTATTTCATTTGTTCGCTGTTTTTTTTGCTCTCGTTTAGTTCCCAAGTATTGTTTCATTTAAGACAAGGAGTTAGTAACACTAACGAGCTACCTACTACTATTTTCTAAGAGCGATATCGTTTTAGATGCTAGAATGTACTAAGAATAATACCATTCATCAATATGTCGTAGTATATGCTCCAGAAACACTGGAAATTTGTATCTCTTTGTTGACGAGACAAATGGTAACCTGTAAGTAATGTCCAATTGGTAGCGCAGTAGTTATTGCAGTAAAGTGGCATGCAAGGATTTAAAACAAAATTTTGATTGATTCGCTAATCCGGAGTCTTTTCGGAATTTTCCCATTATCAAAGCCACAACCTAGACTTTCGTTCCAATTTTCCAAGTCACGATTCGAGCTCTTATTTCAGGCTTTTCCAAAGTGTGGCAAATTCTTGCATGGGCTCAAATGCACGCCACATAAATGCAAATGCACCACATGCATCGCAATTACCAGCAGGCAGCAGCCCGCAAGCTATACAGAATGTTCAGTGAAAGATCTCTGCATTTACTTCAAAACGAACTATTGCTTTTGTATACCACGTTCGTAATTTTATCGTAACCTTTTTCAGGTTTAAAATTCAAGCAAAATTTCACATTATTAAAAATAACTTTGATTTCTGTATTATTTCGAAGATTATTTTTGGATATGAAGGTTTTGGCTATGCTTGCTGGTATGAATTTAAAAGAAATTGCAGTTCTCTTGTTTGTTTCGAAATATTTTCGCTGTGTGTGTTTCTTTGTATTGCATTTATTGTGTATTCAATACTTGATGGTCGTTCTTTGCATATATGTGTAAGTTTTGCCTTCTTATTTTTTTTCCTTGTTCATTTTCTTGTTTAATATGCTTGGGCAAAAATATCTCCTGGATTCTGAATTGCTATGGAAATGCATGAAAATTCCGTTCTCGGAAACTAGTTTTTCCAAGCAAACTGTATTGTTCAATTTTAAAAAGCATATTTCCGACCGAAGTGAGAAGTACAACTCTAATATGGAATCTGGTAAGTGTTGAACTGAATTGTTTTCTGGAACTTTGTATTGCTGATAATTACTGAGACAGTACGGGTCGTTCAATTCAATCATTGTGTTAGCCGCTGTAATTCGCCGTCTCCCACTGCGTTGTATCTAGCCCAAAATAAGATTGAATTTATTATAACTACTGTGCAAATTTGTTTACAAGATTTCTACTTTATATGATTTAGTGTTCCTTATTTCTTTACTTTCAAAGATATAGAAGTATGAGACGATAAAAGGATCGTCTTATTCGTGATGTTTATCTACTTCCGTGATTCATATTTTTTCTCCTTTACATTCTCGTCCAATGTTTATTTTCATTGAACGTTGTTTTATATTTCTTATAATTTTTTGCTACTTTTCTTTTGTTTGTTCGTCTTCTATCTTTTGTAACTAGCAGATTTTACATGTTTGCCAAATTCGCTATGAGATTTGTGTGTGTAAAGTTGTAGTAGTATGTTTTACGTTTGTGTTTCTTCGCTAAAATTACTGTTCTATGTGTATCACCTATATCAATAAGGTGCAAATTTTAGAATTGCTCACTATGCAAGTATATGATATTGAATGGAAAGAGAAACGGATTTAATTAACGGTAAGGTCTTGAGTTAGAAACGAGGATTAGTTAACTAAGCTGATAAATTATGGGGAGATTCTCTCATTATGGATGATGTTCTTTCTTAGCCTTTCATTCGCTTTCTCATTGAGATATGGTTTTGATTTAGAATTAAATCGAAAGTCAGTTTAAAATGGCGTTCTATATTTTATACTGTAATGAAGCAATAGTCGAGAATGAATATGTCATCAGTAATTAGTGATTACTGGATTAGAAAGTTATTTTCCTTAGCTCAATTAACATCATCGATTTTTGTGAGAAGGGCGCCACAAAGTTAGGAGAGCAAACGGATTAATTTGTACCTATATGATTTGCTGCATGCTTAGAAGTGAAGGCATTTCTTCCATCAATCGGGGCTGAAACGTTTCATTATTTCACTGCGGTAAGCCATGAAAAGTTCTGACTCAGTAATAAAATTACTTCTTGCATATGTATAAGAATACATTGTGCGACACGAACCTATAACTCCATTACATCTAGGATTAAGCTGTTGGGGAGTTCCCACAATAAGACAACAAGGCTTCTCATTATATGGACAAACCGAAATCGTCGTAAAGGAATTTCTAGATAAGAATTTTTCCTAGGATTTCATCATTCTATGTAATTAGCAGATTAATGCAGCAGTACCACCTGTCTGAATATTGCAATCTTATACGCTACTATGATTAATAACATATCTACCACAGACGATTCCTCCGCTTTCACATATCCCTGATGAAGGAGTTGCTGCGATGCTTGTGGAAGATGGCGATAAACCACATGATAGATTAGCAGACGGCGACAGAGGGGACTTCTCCTTCGTTATTGTTACATTCGTCACTGATAATTCCGGTCTCACTTTTTCAGCATCTGTTCTGGTCCTAAATCAAACTTTATATATCATCTAATAATCACAGAACACACCCAATGTTGTGTCGGATGGAATGCACTTTATAGTACGCAAAATTAGTAAACCTAGTAAATTGTGCAAGACTATGCAAACTGACGCGCATGAAGGATGACAAGAAACAAATTCTGTACGACATGACACTTTATTTGATATCATAGAGACAGATATGTTAGGCCAAGTTATTGTTATAGAGTAGATGTTATAGATTATTGTTATAGATTAATCGTTAATATAGGATGCATGAGTGACTGACTCTAACGCAGTAAAAGATACCTATATAAGCATTGTTGGATAGTCGTAGCAAGCATCACAAACATCATACAACATTGAAAAATTGTTTGACGTGACAGGTTTTGTAACAAAATAATAATAACGATGGCATTCAGTGGAACACGACAGTAATTCATAACTGTTGATCGAGTAGCTTCAGCAATATAAATTCCACGCATGAAACCTATCGCAGGCCAGAATATCCCAACACAGATTTCAAAGAATATAAACCCTGCATATATAACCATCTCATTATCCGGCCATATGATTGGTGTCGCCAAGCACAAAACTGACACTGCCAGCACGAATCTAGAATTGGCGAAGCCGAAAAAATTTAATCGGTTGATTTATTTAGAATTTAGAATGTTTTTCAGATACATGATTCATCACACAAAATTAATAAAATAAATACTTTGATACCTCAAATGATGAATCATTCATCGAAATCTAATTTCCCAGTTTTTATAACCAATCTTAATTACAATGTTTAATGTGCAAACAGAACCTTTTGTTGTAAATTTCTTCCATTTATATTAACAAATCAAGCTTACATGAAATTGTCGGAGTGTTGCAAAGAACGTCTAGTCTGTGTCTGGAATATTGAACCACTCCCATATATAAGGAGTTCGGATCGAGTCTCTGAGTCATTCTTCTACGGCCATTTTTTCTCTACTGTTGGCTTCGCTTAAGCTTTTGCTCTTGGGTTTTTTCCTAAGGTGATTAACACTGCCCGCCTATTCGCTCAGTTATATTTAGTATTCGCTGATATTGTCTAATAACCTCAACGACGAATAAATCTTCCGACTGTCGATAAGTACTACACTATATTCTATCCCTACTAGTCAACAATAAGGACTTCATCGTCAGAACTGTTTTCACCAAGAGACATATTAGATAACGCGATACTGAAGTGTAAGGATTCCCAGGCAGCTGTCTTCGCTAATACAGCTAAATTAAACGACCATAACTCTCCTTTAATGGCAATTCTATATCGAAAAAGGAAAAAGAAGACTGAAACATGTATTGAAAGATTGAAAAACTAAGAGTATGACAATAATACTGTCGAAAAGGAACTATCCGAGAGATCACTTGAAAACGCTACATATTTCCTTTATTTCAGCCTAAGGGAAAAATTTAAGAAAGTATCCAAGTTCCTGTAGCCAGTAATCGAGCTTTGAAATGGATTTTAATTACAGTAAATAGAAAACATTGATAAACCTCATAAATGATTCTGGCCGCTGGTATTTGCTTAATAGTTTGAAAATCATTGAACCAATCATTATGGATACCATAAATGAGGCAAAGATATATCCGTGCGGAATTATGTCACTGCTCGCATCTGATAATGTTGGAGTCCACTGTAGGACGAATAAATACACGGTAGCTTCGAATAAACTTTGAATTAATCCCAAACATACCACTCTCAAATCTGGAAGGACCCTCGTTTCGAGAAATTATAGCCAAGTATTAGTAGAAGTAAATTCAGATCAGGAATGATTTATTAATGATTGAATTGACAAAGAATCAAAAAATTTGTTGAGAAATTAAATTGAACATTTAAAATTGCTAAGAGCTCGCCATTTCTCATAACACTACATGCATCCATAAATTGCAGACTAAGAATTGCTTTCTCACAACCATAATTTTCTGACCAGCAAGTAATGACACAAATCATCATCGTTACTAGCACTGCAAGTGATATGTCGAACGGACTTCTGCAAAATTTTTAGTTGTAAGAGTTTACAGGGAACCTCTTCTTTAAAGAGGCATTTTACTTAAAAGATTTTACTTACTTAAAGAGGGATTTAATAGAAGTGATTAGTGTAGAAACTGCTGAGTTATCACTGGCTGATTTGTGCCTACTGAGGAAGGCTTACTGATAAAAGATTAGAGAAATAAGTTAAATGATAACTGGAATGGAAATAAAGCTGTTAAAACGAACACATATCCAAAGGCATCGGCAGAGTACTGTGCAATCAGTCCAGATATAATGGCTACGATAGAGTTACCCAATGCTGCGTTTGAAAGAACTGTCTTCAACAAATTCGGATTGAAACCATGCTAGGAATATTTTAAAATAATGATAAATTGATTTTAAAATAATCGCAAGTCTTATTCGTCTAACTTGAATTGATTTTACGACCAAAATCTGAAGCTGCGCTCCAAAAAACTCTGTACGATCAAGCAGATCCGTTTCTTTTCTTTTTTTAAATCCTTCACTTCTTACGTCAGTTTGTTTGGGACTAAATATTTCTTGGATTGTATGCCAAAAATGTAATGTTTATATTAATCAAACAACTGAGAAGATTTCCTTTCGATTTCTAAGTAGAAGTTTGATTCATTATTGTAATAATAGCCCTGGAAAAGTTACAGATGATGGATTTGAGTATTTGCTGATAGAGAAATAAACCTTATTGTGTTCGTAAACCAACCACGACTCGAATGCGCTGCACATAATAGACGTTGCTATGCCACCAAATATTCTTCCGGCAACCAAAATCCAAAAGTTCGCAAAATGTTTTGTAACACATGCTGCAGTATAGAGTATGGCGTACAGTAAACAACTTGATCGACGTCCGCTATAACATAATGTTAGTCTACTGATTAATACACTGGCATGAACATTATTCCAACCTTTCACTTCTCTACGCTTGCACATTTCTCAGATATATCATAGAATTTCAATTTTCTGTGCAAAATGTTGATGAACTAAAAGGGTTAAAATTGTAAAGGTCAAAGATTTTTCGTAGAATTGGGATATGCAGAATTGTGTTTCTTGCTAACTTTATCATCAGAAAATCTTAAATTCCAGAGAAGTCTGGTGCTATATGTTAGCTTGGTTTGGGTAAATATTAGTTGAAGCAAAATTTAATTTTTGATTGGATTCCGCAAATTTTCTAGCTATTTAGTTCAAGAAGAAATTTTTATCTTTCCTTCTGTCTTATTCAGCCGGTCAATTTTTTCAATTTAGAAAGCTTTTTCTCATCTCTTCTCCAGAATTCAATCTGATCTTCAACAATGGAGTAGGTTGCAATTTTCAAATCTTTATCACTAACTATTTATCGGCAGCAGAAGCAATGAATGTACCGAAGATAAGACTGGAAGCAAATCCGGTCACAAACAGTAATTCAATTTCATACTTTGTCATCCCATAAGAATCGTAAAGCACATAAAGATAAGGTCCTTGAAGCCAGTCACCTGCTAAAATTTTCGAGAAAATGAAATTTTAAAATCAAAAAGAGGATTATAATTTACATGCAAAATTCAAATTTAAAATTGAAGAACGAGCCTGTGGCAAGAAAATAGATGAGAAGATAACGACGCTGGAACTGTCGAAATATGGAATTGTCAGTCGTGGTATTCTTGCTTCTTGTGTAAAAATACTGTATTGTGCAAATAATACTGAGTACATAGAAGCTCCATTTGAAAAACATTGTTTTTTTCGCTAAAGTTGAATTAAACTACGAAATATTTTCCTGGCGCACTAATAAATTTGATTTCAAACAACAGTCCAATCATTTCGGACCTTCAATTAAAGAATTTGACATCTCAGCTATTAGCTTTAATGAAGCTTGCTCACAAAACGGAATTTGTGATGCTGATAATCAAAGAATTGTAATTTTATATTATGATTTTGAAATATGCTATTCTCATAAAAAAGTCTGCAGAACAATCATCGTTTTGGCATGTTTGTTGGAAATGGAACGGAAACCCTTAAAATACTGAAAATTAGAAAAAATGGCACTTCTCATTGGACCACATTACGTCAGGAAAAATGAAATTCATATAAAGGCTAAATTTCAAGATGTGTGAAATAAGAGATTCATATTTTTCAAGATTAATTTAATTTGATAATTGCAATCTCAATATTAATGTGCAATTTTATCAGCAAAATTTTTTCGGAAGTTTAAAAATGGAATCAAGTGAAGTACAGTGATGACAGCGATATTCTTTTTGGCTGCTATTTTAAAAAATTTCAATTTAAACTCTTCAAATGCACATATCTTTCGGATATGTATTGCACGAAGATGATATGTGAATGTAGTACGAAGTGGACCCATCCAACCAAAAAACATTTCTAGATTCGGTTAACTCTCTGATGAAATTGCTGTCAATGTCAGAAATTTTGATAATGATGTAATCTTTAGTTATTTTAAAGAATGAAAAGTAAAACAATGTCGGGATTAATAACTGTCAAACGTTAATTCAAGAAAAGACTACCGGAATCCGGGAAACCTGTATAATATTACTTCTCTCAAACATCAAACATCACATAAGGAAATTTCACTTTTAATACACAAAAGAGAAGTGACTAACTGTAAAGTGCATTGGAAAATGTAAATATTGCAAACTGAAAAGTTTGCTGTCACAAATGTCGTTGTTCTTACATGAAATGAACATTGAAGAAGTAGAAGAGAAGATGAAAACGATGCGCATTTATATTATAAAAGATGCACATGGAAAGGAAAAAATGGACCATTTCTAAAGAATTCAAGTATTGTATTAAATAATCAAAATTTAAAATCTAATTGTCCACCTAATTTTTAAGCGCAAGCAGAGACAAATTTTTAACGGAATACTTCTTATAGAGATTTATTGATAGGGCTAAAATCCTAAGGTTCCCCAGAGCGATATCAACCCCATATGTTTGATTTCACTTTCAAATTAATAAAGTCTTGTTGACTAAACAAATCAATTTTTACCCATTCACTTCTAGCAATGAGGAAAAGTCATGAGACGCCCGGGTGGGTAGTCTTCCCGTTTCCGCGTTGGAGCATTCACCCCCAAAAAAAAAATGTCTCATTCGCTCTCAATCTAATTCTCATATATATAATCAATAAAAATTTAACATTTAAAAAAATGAATTGTTGACTGAGTCTATTTAGACATTTTACTTCTTTACCTACGCAACTTCAGTATGTTATAAAAGAAAGGGAAAAGAACCGGACAGATGTGACACTATTATCAATCTAACTTGACCCTTCAACTTTCTCATTATTAAGTCGGATATTGCGAAGATGTATCCCTTAAATGTCTTTGCTAATATAATATTCAACTTCTAGTCAATAGAATATTCATTAAGTGAAGCAACCAACTTTGTTTCGTAATGATCACCTAATGAACATTAAATGGACATGAATGCTTCACATTGTGGAACTACGAATTCCTTTGATATTTGAATATGCAGAAAATAAAAGTGTTTAACTGAGGAGAACAATATAAATGAATCACTCTGTCTTTTGATTTATTCGTATAGCGGACTACAGGTTTGAAATTTCCTACAAAGTATGAATTGCATTTTACACGATATACCATCCCATACTCACAATTTTTTGACTTTCAGATTTTGAAATAAAAATATAATTTTTGAAAGAATTCAGATTTATTTATATTATTTTGCAAATAATTTCAACACAATCTTTTCTTTCGAAAAAAGTAGCACTGAAAATTTTATTGATGTGTTTTGTAGTAGCAAATCATAGTAACGAGAAATGAGAGATGTACAGCAGCAGTTCGTCAGACCTCCAACACATTTACCGCCTCCTGCATCTCCATTAACCCCTTCATTTCTGTGTCCACTACCACTTCCAGTTCCTTCATCTCCTCCAGCATTTTCTCCTCAAATTCCAAAAGGTACCAATTAATAGTTACAATGTGATCGTTCAAAAAACTTATGCAAATGACTTTTAGGCATTTTTAACAATATTTGCACTTAGTTTTAATTATTATAGAAGGAATATATTCAGGAAAAGTGATGAATTAAATCTATTAAAATAATCTAAATATGACTAATTTCAATTATTTATATTCCATATATCTTTCTGCGCATAGTTTCTCCCGAATAATTCGAAAGTTAGTGCTAGTCAGATTGTCATATGTGGTGGTATGAAGTTTTATTTTTATACGTGGATGTAAGTCAATTGAGAAGAAAATGCTGTTCATATATTATGAAATTCGCTAATGTTTGGTTTGTTCTTAACTGAAGAATTTAATCCTTCTTGAGACAAAAAGTGAAGCTTTTAATTCAAATAAACTAAACAAATAATTTTTCAGTTCCGGGAAAAGTGAGTTCTTTCTTGATGTTCAGTATTTCTTACTTGATTCAAATGTGTTCACGGAATCTATTAGCAGAGTTCATAAAACTTGTCAATTAATCACTGTAAGCGTTTCCATCAGGGCAAAGTTGATTTCCTTAATCAAATCCTGAATTCCAATTATATCATCATTTTCACTGAGCAACTATGGCTGATTATCCATTTTTTTCTTAAAGGAAAGAAACAGTGGTGGAAATGAGTTTGGAACGATTTCTTTGTTCGGATCAGATCAAAGTACCATTTTTAAATTTCAAGCAGAGAGCAATCCCATCAACTATTCGTGTAGTTTGTAATCATTCTCAGATTTAACCCCAACAGATTGTTCATGTCCATAATGTTTGTTTGTGACTCTGAGGCTACCTTAGTATGATTAATGGTCCAATAAACAACTGGCTATAGCTAGATGATATTTGAGTGATAGCTAAGTTGCAGGAAAACGCAAAAAGCATAAAGCGAAGACGATACCAACAAAGGGAGGGAAATTGATCATGTTTGTTTTCTCGATCTGTTTCGGTGTTTCACTCTTCACCTTTCTGTTTGCTATAATATTGTTCATAGTTCGAGTGTGATATTGTTTGTGTACGTCTCTTCGAACCGGTCAATTATAATTATGTTGATAAAGGAAATAAAAGGAATAACTAAGAAAATAGCCAGAAGTGTCCAAGAATCTAAAATTATCCTATTAAAACCGCAGTGGCGCACACTATGACATTAATTGCTGCATGCTCATGCATGCAACTAAGCATGCATTAATCATGCACTTCCATACTCTTAACTTGCTTTTCCTGATAAGCAGATTCATTAAAACTATTCACCATTAATTTAAAGACAGCGCATCGCATTCCACGAACTTTACGACTTGTAGGCACGCAATGTCGCCGAATTTCTTCAACCGTGACAAAGACTGCCTCTTTAGTTGATAGTACTTCAAACTTGGGTAATTAAACCTTTATTTCTCAAACTCGATAATACAGAAACGAATTCAACAATCACAATATCAATAAGACAAATTCAATGACAATATCAATTGGAACAAAAGAGGAAACCATAGACCAAATGCCGCCCGATATCCTCTAACCCACCGACCTGTTGAAACGCATCTTTACAAAATGATTTGGCGCTTAGGACCTTCCACTTCCTGGAGTAGAGATATCCCGGCAAAGCTCTAAAGTCAGATTTACGATTACAATTACCGCCTTTAATAGAGCACATAGGCGCAATGGGCGTATATGCAATAGCAGCAGTGTTAAAGAAATTATTGATTCTCTGCTTCTCTTCTTCATTGCTTTAATTTCGGTCCGACAGAAATTTTGCGTTATGACTTTCGGAGTTTTTCCGACACGCAATATTATCACTGTCAAAGCTTGTAATACATAAAATCTGATCATTTACTTTAATTAATCTGTCTGTAATCAAATTACGACAAGTAAGGTATTACGATATGCGAATGATTTCTTTCATTATCCATTGGTTATTCATACTGATGTACGATACGACTGCGGCTGCTTTTTATTCATCGTTATTTTTGTGAATTTCATTGTTTGTTATTCTTAGGCTTTCAGCAACATTTTTCACCAGGCTCCCTGGAATTCTAATTTCAGAAAGGAAAATCCTGAAATAATATATCCCAGTCGTGGGTCCTCCCTTTAACTTGCTTACTTTTCGATTTACTTTCTCAATTCAGTCAATAAAACACCAAATTTTGTCCCATTTATAACTGAGATGTTCGAAATGTGGCAACCTACAGGAAGTACCAATTGAATCACGCAGTATAAAGTGGAGAATTCTAAAGGGTCGAATAAAGGCAACACATAATACCATGAGAAACTTGACTTTGAGGAGGAAACAATATCAATCAAAAAGGTTAACTGATTGACTCCTTTAGACGATAATTCACTATGGAGATATGGTATGAAACTAAAAGCGCAGAGGAATATGCAAAGAATACGGGAATTCTGAACAATTTAAAAAGTGAAAATTACTGTAATCGAAGAAATTTTTTTGCATAGTGCACATAATATTTCAAACCTACGTCATAGATATGAAATATGTTGTGCACTATGCAAATTAACTGAGAAGAAAATAACTTAAAGAAATACTCTTGAAATAATTCTATCCAGGAGTCTTGTAAACAGAAGAAATTCCGCATCTGTGATACTTGATTGAGATATTAGCAGTTCTCTCCGTTACAGAGACGACAACACCAAGAACTAGCAGCAACAGTGATGGGTTACATTCATTGATAACATTTGAACTTTGTCAGCAAATATAATGCATGTAATTTGAAATCACCATTTAGGATAGCTGTCAACTATCATTGATACCATCTTTTTTGATTCCTACGATTTATTGGTCGTCAGTAGCACTGTTCCATCAAAATCCATAAATGACATAATCTGAGCAGCATAACTGTTCCCCTAACTTAGAGTTGAAATCTTATATAACTAACATGTGGAGATAAAGCAGAAGAGTTAACCATAACCCTAATTCAACCAACCGGATGACCGGATGTAACACACGAGTACTATACAGGCCCATTCGATCATGTTTATTGTCCGACAGAAAGTAAGGACTTTCTCGCGGTATTACTACATCACACGTCGAAGGACGATGCAAAATTTGCTTAATTGTATTTTTATAAAGTTATAGATTACAGCAAATGAAGAAGGGTACTGAATTTGCAGTAATTTTAGAAATATTCACATTATCAGTTGTTGAAGTTTGAATGTTTGTTTTAAAGCTAATGATAATGCTAGTACAAGCTTTGACGTCACAAATGGAAGAATAGCATATCATTGTCTAATCTTTTACAATTGAGAAATTTAGAATCATTGAGCATTCATAAAACTTAAAGCTTCCTATTACTAAATATCAATGATTCAAATATGATTAAAACGATTTCATTTGCAGGATGGACTTCTCATCAAAGGAAAGCAACCGGAATGATTGATATGAATACATGGTGCTTATTTTTGTAGCTTTTTGGATTAGAAGAGTATTGCCATTCCTTTTTCAAAACTAACGAAAGTTTGCAAAGCGTCCAGAAGTACAGAGATAGTCCAAAAGTTTTTTGCGGTAAAACGATATCTTCACGACTCCAAAATTCATATCGATTCCTAAACTGTAAGAGAATAGTTGGCTGTTCTCTAGGCAAAAGAGCAGGTGATGTATAATATTCAAATGGACCTGAAATAGTGAAGTTACAAATAGCGAAGGATTCCTTATGCATTATCACCCTTTCTTGTTGAAAACCTACTGTGAAAAGATTATTTGTTGTTGTTTCAAATTTCATTGAGAATTTTTATTGCTATGGGGTATTTTCAACACTATTTTATATATATGAGAAGTACTGAACAGGCGAAATGGCTAGTAATAATGCGCTCAATTCTTTTAACACACGACAACATCACATTCGAATTTTTCTTGATGTTGACATCAACAGATCTCATCTATGCATGCGATGGATGTAACAAATAACTTTATATAAATAGTATCTACTACCCAAACTATCTGTTAGTTGAGAAATATTTTGTAAAAGAAAATAACATTATATCTCTATTTGTAGGGTACTACTTGATCTACTCCTCAAAGTGTCATTATTTCAATGATGTCAAATGTCATTAGTAGATAGATCCTTAAGAATTCTTCATTTGTCCTATCAAATTTCATGCATTTAAAAAAAGAAAAAAAATAAAAAAACGCGTAAATATGAAGAAAACGTTTCATGTTTATTTCTAAACGAACGATACGATACTGCCATCAGTTTTTGATGAAGCCGCAAAGTTTTTGAAAATATTTTACTCACTCATCACTATTATCTACTATTCAATTAACCAAACAGTGAGTGATAATAAAGTGCAGAGTATTATATTAACATTGAAAGATATAATAACATTTGTACATACACCTTGGTAGAACGATTAAATAAGAAGTTAATTTTACTGAATTAACTTGATGAAGAAATGACTGCAAAGAACATACCGGAAGCAAGTCAAAGTATCATAATAAATAATTTCTCTGGAAGTAATAATCAAATTTTCCTAAGTTCTTCTTCCAGCATCTTCTGAATGCTGCTAAGAATGCCTGCATCGGTGCGATTGATACCGAATGAGATGAATTCAGTTTTGGTGAGCATTAAGAAAGTTTCGTAGTCTATTTCTTGCTCCTCTAATTTCCGGCACATATCTGGCGAACATCTTCTATTCAGAAAATCCCAGTATTTTTCTAAATTCGACCAAATGATAATTTACAATATTTTACAGGATTTTAAGCATATGTCAATTCTTGTGGCTCGAACATGACTAATGAGAAAATTTAAGGATCGATACCAATATATTAGATATACCTCCTATACTGAGGTTCAATTGAATTCGTTACAGTCAATTTTTCAGCGTTGATTTTCCTTTTTTCTGTTTAAATAAAAAAGGCATCTCGAATCAGCCCATCCTATTGAGTATACCTTACAACTCTATTAGTAACTTTCTTAAATGCATTGAAATTTTTTACAAATTATTGGAGATATTTGATAAGGAAATCAATGTCAGCTTTGAATGACGACGTCTTCACTTTATCGAGGCCATTTTACAGAGATGATCTGATCAATCAGTCAGGTTTCCTGCATATTTGGATTCCTCACATCATATTTAGGATTATATTATAATTTGCTGAAAGGAATGAATCACTAACTCTCATATTTATAAGCAGAACACAGCTCACTGATACTTTCAATTGTTGGAATTTCACTATCCTGCCAGCTATTCGTCTTCAACATTGTTGATAAATTTGTACTGTTTGATGATGTTGTCGAATAACTGATATTATCAAAAAATGCATTAGAAGTATTTCATTAGTTCAAGCTCTTTACATATAGTTTACCCAAAATCTAAATCATGCTTTACTTTTTTGGTGATCCGGAACCAAAGTGGAACAGCATTGATTGAAGTTTCGAGATACTACTGCACTGTTGTTGTCGTAGATGCAAATAATTGGTATTAAGCGATGACGGCGCTTCTTTGAAGTTTGTTGGTCGAATAGGGGAACAACCCTAAAAAGGGAAATGCATGGGAAAAGTTAATTAAATAATTCAGAAATAATAAAGCATATGCCTACTTTTCCAATACTTTTACTCAAGCAATAATCACTCAGTAAACACTGGGACTGTTCCTGCTCATCAGCACTGACCATAATTCTTTCTTCCTGCAAATAATACATTTATCTTAAAAAAGACCTTTTGAAGGCTGAAGAAGTTTTAACTATTCATTGGTCTCTCATCTCTAATTTATCTAATTTGATTTAGCTTGGCAATACAAATTCGTTTCATTTTTAAGTTTCATTATGGCAAGGAGTAACAAGGAACGAATATTACTTTATGCAAATTAAATTTTTAACCTTTAAAGAACAAATTTTCATACATACCAAAACTGGAGTTGGACTATGTGATGTATTGCTGACTTTAAAACAAGTACAGGGAGAATCTGGCCAGGCAAGAGCATCGAATAATTCTTCAGGTACCCAATTTGACTTCTGACCCATATTCTGAACAACTTTCTGCAGAAAACTGAGCTGGTTAGCTTTTGTTTCCAGTTTAACTGGTTGGTGATATATCTGAAATGAACTGTTTGTGATCTGTTCACTCGATCAAACAATCCATAGTTTTTTTCGTTTCCGGAATCGTAAGTATAGATAATGATTTAATTCAAAAATGAATCCAAAGTTATTGCCTTTAAACCGAATTTTTCTTCGTGTGAATAAAAACGAATAAACTGATAAAGTAAAACGCAGAAAAGCAGCGATAAAAGCTTTAAACGTTTGTTTTTCTGTTTCTTGATCTAGAAGAAAGGTTAGGATTGTAAAGACACCCTGAAATCGGACATTTGAACAGTTAGCTTTACCTGCCTCATTCCGCGCCGTCTTAATATCTTTTGTAGTATTGCTGACATCCTTCCAATGAGACGCGTTTTATGCACTGATCTTGTCAGCAACAGCTGGATGGTTGTTGATGAGATACCATCTGAAGCGTTAAATGTATGACAAGATAGTTTATTAAAATAATACGACGTTTCTAAAAATCTCTATTATAAAATTAAACACAGATGGGGTTATAAAAGGACTGTCACTGATGGTAAAAACGGTGATAAAAGTTACTTGAGCTGAATCGGCATGTCTCTCTAGAAATCTATGCATAGTATAAAGCCCTTTGGTTTTTATTTGGATATATGAAACTTAAAAGCTCGCAAACTTTCTGGATAGCTTCAAGTCCGAAATGAAAGAAATTTTCTGCTTTCAATTATATTCAAAAACTTTTGGTAATCACCGGAGTTGGATGCTAGTTCAAAGAGCGAAAATCGATAGCCATTTGTGCTTTGACTGGCACCTCTCTTGATCAAATATTGTGTCAGTGCATCATTGCTACAATATCTTCTTTTATTAAAGAAATTTCGAAAAACTTTAAACAAATAAATAAATCAATGAAGATGATTTTCTGCAATATTTAAATTAAAAATAAAAACATAATTAGAAGTAAGGAGACATGCAAATGCATACCCACACACAATAGCAATCATAATTGGTGTAAAACCATAATAAGCGGCGTTAATGTCACAATCATGTTGCAGTAATATTTGCACCTGAATTTTAAAATTTGAGGGAATAACGACCTCCTTTGTTCTTTTTTCAATTCGAATATTTCTAAAAATTTCTTAGATTCCATACTTCTTTTTTCTTTCTTTTCAAAAGTTTATGAAAATTTGCTTGAACTTACCATTGCAATGTTGCCGACAACGGCAGCATACATTAACGGAGTGGAACCCGCTGGTAGCCTATCATAATTATTTAAATCCATAATCCAGTTTACAAGTGCAACCCTATGATGACGTATCAGACATCGAATATCTGCTGTCTTTCTCGGCATCTCGACCTCTGAACAATATTTCTCGAGAAAGATATGACAGGAAATATTTGTCAGCGGCTATCATTTCTATCAATTGTTTAGATTTTTTAGTCTATTTTTTTGCAAAATATTAATTTCATCATGAATGCTGATAGCCGCAATGATAAGAAGGAATTCTGCTCATTATAATATTAAGCAGTAGTAAGTTTTATGCTGAAAACATTGTCATATATACACAGAGTACATAAATGTGAAATGTATACTTACGTGATTCTTGATTAGTGGACGTCCTCGGAGCAAAGCAATACATTAGAGGTTGATTTAATAACTGTAAACCAAGGTCACGCAAAAGTGCTATCATTTTCAAATCCATCAATTGTTTAGCCACATGAAAAGCATCAAGCTCATAAAATATATCACGGCATGGGTGTTGAATGATGCTGTAAGGAAAAACTTTCTTCAGAATCTTCCAAATAAAGGACCGCGATGATGGAAATTGACGTGGAGAAAAGGGAAGGATAAGCAGGAGGATGGACAATAAAATAGCCAGAAAATTTTGGGAGTAAAGTTCAATTGAGGATAGCCAACACCTCACAAAAAGTCTAATCAAATTGTACTGTTAGAAGGAACCCGGCAAACTCGAGATGGATGACTATTTGGTACTGCTTTGTTGCGATTGCAGCTATTAAAGGTGTTGGAGCATGTCGCCGTGTTTGACTTGCATATTCACATAACATTGCCATCACATTTAAATGACCACCAGAAGATGCCAGTGACAAAGCTGTCGTACCATAGAATCTAAAAAGCAATAAAAAAATTTCGAATTAAAAACTTCAAAGGAAACAAAATTGCTCTAAATATGTGTATAGAACTGACTCGAATAACTGACTCGATCATGATTCCTAACCTATACGATATAGTCGTAGGATTTGCAAAAATTAAACTATCTTTGTAAAAGCTAAAACAAGCCAATTGTGCGTGAGAGATGCTCACAACAAGAATAATTATTTTACGTTGTTCTAAATGGATCAGCACCATGTCGGATTAGTAATTCAATTGCTTGAGCTTTTCCGTTTCGAGCAGCATGAAGAAAAGGAGTAAATCCGCAGTGGTTACATTTATCAACTGACGCACCGTAGTTTAATAACATTTGCATCTGAACTGGAAAAGTATATTGAATTAAAATAGCTATTATTTTTAAAGGGAATTCAAAAATTTCCCAAATTATTTAGAAAATCGCCTTAACATCTTCTGGAAGTCAGGTGCAACTGTTATTTTGAATAAAATTATGCATAAAATATTTGGAAAAAGCGTGAAAAGATTGGTACCAATGCCGGTACCGAGAGATTTGTACTAAGATTGATTTTCACGAGGAAATTAGTCAGTAATGAAGTGACAAAGGTTTTGTTGAATAACTTTATCGTTAATCTAGATTTATATAATTTTAGGTTTAAAAGGGCATTTTTATTTCTATTTAGAGACAAAAGTTAGATATGGATTAAATGAATAGACTTCAATACTTTTTCCCTATGAAAGAACTATCTAACAAGTTTTATACTAAGTGCAAACTTATCAGCTCAATTTCAATTCGAATAAGCTTACCATAGGTAAGTTGCCCTGTGCAGACGCAATTTGTAAGGCTGTAGTATTATCATCATCCATAGCATCTGCTGATAATCCATAAGCTAAATTATTACTAATTGTCCTATAATCAGCCATATACGTTGCATTCAAAAATGCTTCTATTCTTTCCGATTCATTCGTTCCGTTTACTTCTATTACATCCATTCTTCTAATACAAAAAATTTTAAAGCATCGAATTACTTGAAAACGTACTAACTCGAACTTAACTCTTTGCTTTTTATCAGTTGTTACCACATAATGCATAAAAGTTTTTTGTTCCAAACATATTCCTATGAACATTTAGCAGACCCAATTCATAAATACAAACAACTCGAACCCGAACTTCTACAAAAGAATTTCAAAAATCCACCTTATACTTCCGCCATTGCCAATGCCTACAATTACCGCATTTTTATGGGCTACAGCTATTGACAGATAAGATATGTCGTTAATAGTTTATATCAATG
>NW_018108309.1:1969-5215 GCF_000183805.2 Loa loa | reverse complement strand
CCATAGCATCTGCTGATAATCCATAAGCTAAATTATTACTAATTGTCCTATAATCAGCCATATACGTTGCATTCAAAAATGCTTCTATTCTTTCCGATTCATTCGTTCCGTTTACTTCTATTACATCCATTCTTCTAATACAAAAAATTTTAAAGCATCGAATTACTTGAAAACGTACTAACTCGAACTTAACTCTTTGCTTTTTATCAGTTGTTACCACATAATGCATAAAAGTTTTTGTTCCAAACATATTCCTATGAACATTTAGCAGACCCAATTCATAAATACAAACAACTCGAACCCGAACTTCTACAAAAGAATTTCAAAAATCCACCTTATACTTCCGCCATTGCCAATGCCTACAATTACCGCATTTTTATGGGCTACAGCTATTGACAGATAAGATATGTCGTTAATAGTTTATATCAATGAGAAGAAGAGAACATGATATTATCACAGTCCATACTTGGAAAGTCATTCACTTGTGAGATCAACAATGATCATTCAATAATCCATAACTTTTCAAATTTGTTGAATTGATGGACTTTAAAAATATATTGTTATCTCAGGTGAAATTTTCTGATCCAATCATAAAATAATGGCATATCATACATTTCTGGACCATTTAAACAAATTAAAAATTTTCAACTTTGTCTAGCTGAAACATTGTCCATTAAGCATTCAAATAGTTTCATCAGAGAGTATCACCGGTTTTTCATTTTCTTGTATGACTATGGTTTGCATCCTAAAGTCAACCATTTCTATGTATGACAAATGCTTCGAGAGAATTTAATCCATTAAGAACAAAAACGGAAGAAACGACTGAAATCCATTAATTATTTAAGCAATGACCATTAAGAATTCTATTAACACACCTGTTTAATCAACAAAGGTAAATATACCGCCTTACATGCAAAACATTATTTATTCCCATTTCTTACTTATCAAACAATTTGCTCTATGAAAAGATTATTTTATTTTCTTGAACTACAAGAATTGAACTCCAACAATTCAGAAGCGTGCGGAAATTATAAATGATTACCTAAAAGTGGAATGAAATTTAGTACATTGAAGAAACAGAAAAAGCAAACAATTTTCTTTAGTATTTTTAAAGACTGCCTACAAGGGAAGGAATTCATTCAACTTGTGTTCAAAAGTTATCTTTTGACAACTTTGCTTCTTTGATTCCTCTTCAAAAATCTTTGAAGTGATAAATTTGTGGTGATCAAAACGTCGTATTATATTTTCACTTCAGTGTTGGTCACAAATGCATATTGCGACTACATTACAAATTGAAAAAGGACCGCGGAAAGTATTAAAGCGTGCTTGGGAACGTCCACCATTTATGGTTGCAAAACGGAATGCTCGAGAACGAACACGGGTTCATGCTGTTAATCAGGTATAATTTGCATATTACAAGTATATTAAACTAAAGCATTGCTTTTGGGTTTAAATTTGAAGTTTATGGTCAATTTTTCAATAGAGTCGCTTGTTTTTTGTACACTATGACTTTCTATAAAACGACTTTCTCTTCTTATCCCGAAGACTCTACAATGATTCTTTCTGTCAAACGACGCGAGATGAGGAACCTCTTCTATTTGCTGAAGAAAATATTAGTTCTGATCAGTCAGAGTATATTGGTCGTATTGTAAATACTTTTAATTATCCATAACAACTTTTTATTTTTCTATCTTAGAACACTGAAGGATATTTGTCCAGTGCTTTCCTCTCTATTACACGATAAAGACTTTCTAGGGAGTATAAATGGAATTGATGAGTAAAAGCAGGAATTTATGAATCGAGTTAAATTGGATTATTTAGGAAATATTTTATTGCAGGCTTTTGTTGCATTGAAATTTCACCTCCCGGCAATACGCTCCAACACAAAACGCGTGTCGAAATTGAAAATTCTGAGGGCTGCTATTGATTACATTGCTGCGCTGACCGATTTACTTCACTCCGTATTGTTTTTGAAACGATTCTTTCAATTTGAAAAAGATAATCTTATGAATTTGTTGTAAAGTTCAGACCGTTCCACGTAGTCACTTTGTAGTTCAATTCAGCTGAAGTGCCTCTTCAATAATGGCAAAATAACTATTGCAGAATAGATTTCATAAAGCTAGAGATCAGTTGGTAGACTTCAAGGATTGGTCATTTCTATTTCTGTTGAGATGCATGTTATGCTGTATTTGTTTAACTTTGTAGGAGAATGCGGATTTTTCGAAGCTCAATGTGTCAAGCTATTCTTTTGATAATACCATGAACGGTAAATTGGTTTGAATGTTATGTGGTTTTCTGAATTTTCAGATTAACCAGTTTCCCTATCTCTTCCAACTTTTTTCAGTCTCATCTCGCTCTAGGCAAGAAAATCAAGTATCAAGTAAGGATAACATGATGAAGATAGAAGAATCGGAACAACGTCAACAGCGCACCATACCTCAAAACACCTATAGTGCTGCCCAATGTTACGGCAAGCAGTACTGGCTAGCCGGTCATCCCGTGTCAAATTAATAAATCTACTAGTCGATTTTCGGATTCTAGATTTCTTAAATATTTGAAATGATCAATATTCGATAGTAACGTTTCTCCACCACACAAAAGAATAAAAAAGCTGTATTAGAGTATTAATGTCAACGACCAATTTTTCATCCAGAAACAAATCTTTTTTTCAAAATCCAGATAGGTATAAAATGATGCTTATGTCAGTCAGTGTGAATCAAATCATTGTGATGGTTCAAATTACATTGTTTTTCCCACACGGTATCACCATCAACTGATTCATCAGATCAGCCATTTGTTGCTAATCATCGATTGAGCTATTCTAGACAAATCTTCTAAATAGACATCCGAGATTATAATCACGTCACTCTTAGAAATTTCACCAAAATTCCTCACAGTGAAGTTTACATTAGAGTGAATAGCTTCTAGAGGAGTATAAATGACACGAACACAATGACTATGGAAAGCCTAAATTAGGAACAATGCCAAACGATTCCAAATTAAAAGTTCATTCTCATCCCACACTCTAACATTATCTTCAAAACCGATTGACAGTCACCAGCGAACATTTTCTGGTATCAGTTTGTATTTAGAGCAAAAGTCTTGCATATACGAAAATGCGATATTGACAGATGACTGTCGGATGTTTCTGAGAATCATCGGGGAGGAGAGTAATGCTTCCTTTCCTGCTTTCCGGCTTTTCTATTTTACAAATACCACACGATCGATCCACTTTTCATTCCTCTC
>NW_018108309.1:0-1318 GCF_000183805.2 Loa loa | reverse complement strand
AGGAGTATAAATAGACACGAACACAATGACTATGGAAAGCCTAAATTAGGAACAATGCCAAACGATTCCAAATTAAAAGTTCATTCTCATCCCACACTCTAACATTATCTTCAAAACCGATTGACAGTCACCAGCGAACATTTTCTGGTATCAGTTTGTATTTAGAGCAAAAGTCTTGCATATACGAAAATGCGATATTGACAGATGACTGTCGGATGTTTCTGAGAATCATCGGGGAGGAGAGTAATGCTTCCTTTCCTGCTTTCCGGCTTTTCTATTTTACAAATACCACACGATCGATCCACTTTTTCATTCCTCTCTAGCACCAACAACATCGACCTATGGATGGAAAAGTGATGGGTATTGCGAGATTTCAGTTTTGTCGAAAAAGTTCTCGTTGTTTTTTGGTTGGCACGACGAGGAACAGTTGTGCGAAAAGCTTTTTGATTATGGAATATTCTTCCTTTAGACAATGAAACATATATTGACAAATATGCAGATAGAGTTGGTCACTGGACGGATTTGTGGGTTCTTGTAACAATATTTAGGGAGAATTTGTGGTAACCGAATCGGAGCGCACAGTTGATAAAGGGGCTGTAAGCTGGGTCTGACTGTACGGTTGAGTTAATGACCGAAGATTGTGGAGTTGACTAAATGGACCGAATTGTCAATTGAGCCACTATCAAGCTGTCGGATTGAGTCACAGCGATCTCAATGACTTGCCCGAGCTCTTATATATGAGAATGGTTTAACACTCCAGACACAAACTGGAGGTTCTTTGCAACATTCCGGCAATTGCATGCACGCTTGATTAACAGAGTGGAGGAAATTTACAACAAAGGGCCTTGTCCGCAACATTAGATATTGCAATTAAAAAGAGTTGGATTCGGATCAATAAAGCTGGACAAATAATTCAGTACTTAGACATCGAAACATTTTACTTGGCAATATTCAAACAAGACTACCTTTACACTACATTTTTCTACATTGTGTATTTAATACAAAAATACTTTAATTATTTCGGAATTTTTAACAGTGAGTTTGAAGACGATTATTAGCAAATGAAGGACTTACTTTTTGTCTTGCTATCGGGAAACAATTGTGTCGGGAAAACAGGAAGTATTTTTATCAAATCAAAACGTTCTGTAGCACAAATACCTCGATGTAGACTTATAACAATATGAACATGATTCATAAAAATTGTTTAATTCAAAGATTAGATAAATGATTCATTATACAAAAATAATATATCATAAATACTGTCGCGAATTCCGATTCGCGAGACTCCAACCATACCCCAAACTAACAATAAATTCTT